>NC_089865.1:1155027-1230027 GCF_036373705.1 Amia ocellicauda | reverse complement strand
ACATTTTTCCAGTCTTCAACTGTCCAATTTTGGTGAGCTTGTGCAAATTGTAGCCTCTTTTTCCTATTTGTAGTGGAGATGAGTGGTACCCGGTGGGGTCTTCTGCTGTTGTAGCCCATCCGCCTCAAGGTTGTACGTGTTGTGGCTTCACAAATGCTTTGCTGCATACCTCGGTTGTAACGAGTGGTTATTTCAGTCAAAGTTGCTCTTCTATCAGCTTGAATCAGTCGGCCCATTCTCCTCTGACCTCGAGCATCAACAAGGCATTTTCGCCCACAGGACTGCCGCATACTGGATGTTTTTCCCTTTTCACACCATTCTTTGTAAACCCTAGAAATGGTTGTGCGTGAAAATCCCAGTAACTGAGCAGATTGTGAAATACTCAGACCGGCCCGTCTGGCACCAACAACCATGCCACGCTCAAAATTGCTTAAATCACCTTTCTTTCCCATTCAGACATTCAGTTTGGAGTTCAGGAGATTGTCTTGACCAGGACCACACCCCTAAATGCATTGAAGCAACTGCCATGTGATTGGTTGGTTAGATAATTGCATTAATGAGAAATTGAACAGGTGTTCCTAATAATCCTTTAGGTGAGTGTATATATGTATATATATATATATATATATATATATATATGTATGTGACGCACACTTCCTTCCTCTAGTCACAGTCTGATGTCACTCACTCTGGACTCACAGTTTGCTTTCCTACCTGCCTGTGTAATGAGCCGAAACCCAAGGATTTTTTCCCACAACACTGTGCATTGTTAGTAAATGTTTTAACTGATTTTCTTTCTGTGATATGGTTCTGCCCCCCTAGTGCACATTCTCACACATGTATTATTTTGAGCATTGATATGTGTCTTCTCTGTCCACATAATTGCTAGATGTCATTGTTTTTGTCTCTTGTGTAAAATGAAGTTGAGTCAGGGCTCCCAGGATGGGGGTCAGTAACACACATTACACTTGAGCCCATACAGAAAAATCTGTTATTTCTGTGTTTGCAGATTTATACTATGGACTGAGTCCTCATTAGATTAGCACAGGATCAAACATTTCTTTCTGTAACATACTGGTGGACTTAAAGCCAGAAAGCAAGCGTCATCCTTTTATTTATTCAAACTGAAAAGCTGGAAGAGTGTTTGAAAAAGTAAAAAGAAAGTCTTCAGTAAAAAATCATACACAGGTGTGTCTATAGTCTCCGGGTGTGTTTACACTCTGATACAGTGCAATGAGAGACACTTAATGGATGATGGAAAGCAAATGTATGAATAAAGACACTGAAGAAAGGATGAGTCCAGCTCTGGACCTGCCTGTCTGGACCCGTGAAGCACCGGAGCAGCGAGATGACAGAGGAGCTGAGTCCCAGTGAGACCTACAGGCTTCACACATTGACAGCTTGGAAAGCGGCTGCTTCTGCTTCAGCTGAACAAAGACTGCAGAGACTGGATATGCAGCTCAGAGTCTTTTTAAATAAGTTTATTATCTGTATAAAACAATATATCAATTAAGATGAGAATTGCTGAGTTAAACATATGGTGTTTCTATTATTTCATGAATTGTCACAGCTTGTCACATTTGACCCTGTGGCTGCTGTTACAAGTGACCCTGCGCATGCGTTCAGGTGTATCGTCTGATGCCTCGGATTTGAAACATTGCAGAAATCACAGCAGACAGATGCCAGCGGAAAAAAACACCAAAGCAGGTCAAACGGTCTCGGAGAAATGGAGCCAAAGGTTAAAACTGTCCCCGGTCTCACATATATATATATTATTACTATTGTAAGTGTGATATTTGATTTAAATCTCTGCCGCCCTCTGTTGGTGATTAAAGGAACTGCACTACAATACAATGAATGCATTTTCAAAATAGTACATGTTCAATAATTGTGTAATAATATCTATATGCATTGCTCTTTAGAAATTACATTTCTGTATCATATTTTATACAATTAGTATTTTATTCAGTTTAATGATAGCTTCTGTTTAATTTCACTCACTGTGGTCGGTAGATATGTTTGTCAGTCTATTCTCTGTTATATTACGTTATGATGAATGTTTTATTTCTCTCCACTAAGAAGTCTATTAAGGGAATGATGCCACCAGATCCCATCACGGGATGACAAAATGATGACAATTGTGTCACTGTCCAAATATTTATGGGTATGTGTGTGTGTGTATGTATGTATGTATGTATGTATTGTAACGGAGATGGAAAGGCAGCGACGCCCCTCTTGATTAATATGCAGCCATCTCCACTAGGGCTGCTGGGAGGTGAATTAAGGTGGGGTATAAGTGATTTAAATAACTGTGTACATTCATTACATTCATTACCGTTCTGTCGTTTATTTCCCCCTGTTCTGTATGCCTGTTTCATGTTTGGTTATTCCTCCCTGTTTTAGATGTTCAGGCTCCGAATAGCACCTGCCTTTCTGTTGCATTAAGTTCAGTTCTCTCCGCTGCCTGATCTGCTTTTGCTAAGGTGGAGCATGAATGCATGTGAGGAAATAAAGAGCACGTTCACCTCTACCTGGTGTCTGACTGCTTGTTTGGACCTACAAGGGTTTTAGCACTACCAAACCTGTTACTATATATATATATATATATATATATTTACACTCACCTAAAGGATTATTAGGAACACCATACTAATACTGTGTTTGACCCCCTTTCGCCTTCAGAACTGCCTTAATTCTACGTGGCATTGATTCAACAAGGTGCTGAAAGCATTCTTTAGAAATGTTGGCCCATATTGATAGGACAGCATCTTGCAGTTGATGGAGATTTGTGGGATGCACATCCAGGGCACGAAGCTCCCGTTCCACCACATCCCAAAGATGCTCTATTGGGTTGAGATCTGGTGACTGTGGGGGCCAGTTTAGTACAGTGAACTCATTGTCATGTTCAAGAAACCAATTTGAAATGATTCGACCTTTGTGACATGGTGCATTATCCTGCTGGAAGTAGCCATCAGAGGATGGGTACATGGTGGTCATAAAGGGATGGACATGGTCAGAAACAATGCTCAGGTAGGCCGTGGCATTTAAACGATGCCCAATTGGCACTAAGGGGCCTAAAGTGTGCCAAGAAAACATCCCCCACACCATTACACCACCACCACCAGCCTGCACAGTGGTAACAAGGCACGATGGATCCATGTTCTCATATTGTTTATGCCAAATTCTGACTCTACCATCTGAATGTCTCATCAGAAATCGAGACTCATCAGACCAGGCAACATTTTTCCAGTCTTCAACTGTCCAATTTTGGTGAGCTTGTGCAAATTGTAGCCTCTTTTTCCTATTTGTAGTGGAGGTGAGTGGTACCCGGTGGGGTCTTCTGCTGTTGTAGCCCATCCGCCTCAAGGTTGTACGTGTTGTGGCTTCACGAATGCTTTGCTGCATACCTCGGTTGTAACGAGTGCTTATTTCAGTCAAAGTTGCTCTTCTATCAGCTTGAATCAGTCGGCCCATTCTCCTCTGACCTCTAGCATCAACAAGGCATTTTCGCCCACAGGACTGCCGCATACTGGATGTTTTTCCCTTTTCACACCATTCTTTGTAAACCCTAGAAATGGTTGTGCGTGAAAATCCCAGTAACTGAGCAGATTGTGAAATACTCAGACCGGCCCGTCTGGCACCAACAACCATGCCACGCTCAAAATTGCTTAAATCACCTTTCTTTCCCATTCAGACATTCAGTTTGGAGTTCAGGAGATTGTCTTGACCAGGACCACACCCCTAAATGCATTGAAGCAACTGCCATGTGATTGGTTGGTTAGATAATTGCATTAATGAGAAATTGAACAGGTGTTCCTAATAATCCTTTAGGTGAGTGTATATATATATATATATATATGTATGTGACGCACACTTCCTTCCTCTAGTCACAGTCTGATGTCACTCACTCTGGACTCACAGTTTGCTTTCCTACCTGCCTGTGTAATGAGCCGAAACCCAAGGATTTTTTCCCACAACACTGTGCATTGTTAGTAAATGTTTTAACTGATTTTCTTTCTGTGATATGGTTCTGCCCCCCTAGTGCACATTCTCACACATGTATTATTTTGAGCATTGATATGTGTCTTCTCTGTCCACATAATTGCTAGATGTCATTGTTTTTGTCTCTTGTGTAAAATGAAGTTGAGTCAGGGCTCCCAGGATGGGGGTCAGTAACACACATTACACTTGAGCCCATACAGAAAAATCTGTTATTTCTGTGTTTGCAGATTTATACTATGGACTGAGTCCTCATTAGATTAGCACAGGATCAAACATTTCTTTCTGTAACATACTGGTGGACTTAAAGCCAGAAAGCAAGCGTCATCCTTTTATTTATTCAAACTGAAAAGCTGGAAGAGTGTTTGAAAAAGTAAAAAGAAAGTCTTCAGTAAAAAATCATACACAGGTGTGTCTATAGTCTCCGGGTGTGTTTACACTCTGATACAGTGCAATGAGAGACACTTAATGGATGATGGAAAGCAAATGTATGAATAAAGACACTGAAGAAAGGATGAGTCCAGCTCTGGACCTGCCTGTCTGGACCCGTGAAGCACCGGAGCAGCGAGATGAACAGAGGAGCTGAGTCCCAGTGAGACCTACAGGCTTCACACATTGACAGCTTGGAAAGCGGCTGCTTCTGCTTCAGCTGAACAAAGACTGCAGAGACTGGATATGCAGCTCAGAGTCTTTTTAAATAAGTTTATTATCTGTATAAAACAATATATCAATTAAGATGAGAATTGCTGAGTTAAACATATGGTGTTTCTATTATTTCATGAATTGTCACAGCTTGTCACATTTGACCCTGTGGCTGCTGTTACAAGTGACCCTGCGCATGCGTTCAGGTGTATCGTCTGATGCCTCGGATTTGAAACATTGCAGAAATCACAGCAGACAGATGCCAGCGGAAAAAAACACCAAAGCAGGTCAAACGGTCTCGGAGAAATGGAGCCAAAGGTTAAAACTGTCCCCGGTCTCACATATATATATATTATTACTATTGTAAGTGTGATATTTGATTTAAATCTCTGCCGCCCTCTGTTGGTGATTAAAGGAACTGCACTACAATACAATGAATGCATTTTCAAAATAGTACATGTTCAATAATTGTGTAATAATATCTATATGCATTGCTCTTTAGAAATTACATTTCTGTATCATATTTTATACAATTAGTATTTTATTCAGTTTAATGATAGCTTCTGTTTAATTTCACTCACTGTGGTCGGTAGATATGTTTGTCAGTCTATTCTCTGTTATATTACGTTATGATGAATGTTTTATTTCTCTCCACTAAGAAGTCTATTAAGGGAATGATGCCACCAGATCCCATCACGGGCATAACGGTCACATTCATCCTTGTTTTTACAGAAATCGGATTAATTTAAGGAGAGAACCAGTGGGCCAGTCAGTCACACCAGTGGGTCAGTCAGTCCAGTGGGTCTGTCCCCCTCCAGCCCTGCCCTGTTCACACAGCATATAGAGAGCTTGTCATATAATTATCATATAGAGAAGACAATACATGTGTCTGTTCACTGAGGCATCGCCGCACCGCACACTTCACTAGTGATTACTGGCTCAAAAATTTGCTTTTTGCTATTTTGTGTATCTAAGTAAAGGTATGTGTGTATGTACTGTGCAAATATTTTAGGCAGGTGTGAAAAAATGCTGTAAAGTAAGAATGCTTTCAAAATTAGACACATTAATAGATTTTATTCATCAATTAAAACTACAACTAAATGCAAAGTGAGTGAATAGAAGAAAAATCTACATCAAATCCGTATTTGTTGTGACACCCTTTGCCTTCAAAACAGCATCAGTTCTTCTAGGTGCACTTGGACACAGTCAGGGATTTTGTAGGCATATAGTCAGGTGTCTGATTAAACGATTACACCAAACAGGTGCTAATGATCATCAATTCAATATGTAGGTTGAAACACAATCATTAACTGAAACAGAAACAGCTGTGTAGGAGGAATAAAACTGGGTGAGGAACAGCCAGACTCAGTTTACTGTCAAAAGTCACACACCATGGCAAAACAACAAGACACAAGGTAGTTCTACTGCATCAGCAAGGTCTCTCCCAGGCAGACATTTCAAGGCAGACAGGGGTTTCCAGATGTGCTGTCCAAGCTCTTCTGAAGAAGCACAAAGAAACGGGCAACGTTGAGGACCGTAGACGCGGTGGTCGGCCAAGGAAACTCACTGCAGCAGATGAAAGACACGTCATGCTTACTTCCCTTCGCAATCAGAAGACGTGGCAACAAGGCCAAGCGACTCAACTATGCACGAAAACACAGTCCAAGAGATCCACCTGCTATGAACTTGAATGGACATTTGTGACTAAGACTCCCTTCTGCA
Source organism: Amia ocellicauda (assembly GCF_036373705.1). Lineage (NCBI taxonomy): Eukaryota > Metazoa > Chordata > Actinopteri > Amiiformes > Amiidae > Amia > Amia ocellicauda. Next base: position 1,223,664 of record NC_089865.1, on the reverse strand, counting down.
CATTTGCACTGTAATTCTGGGATTTTGACTTCTGGGGGGGCAAGACAGGCTTAGGTTTTAGAATAGTTTTAGTGGGGATTCTTTTAGGATTAGTTTTAGTGTTTTCAGTTTAGTTTTAGTTTAGTTTGGTCCGATCCAACAGACAAACTACTGTAGCTCAAATTGCTGAAAAAGTGAATGCTGGTTCTGGTAGAAAGGTGTCAGAACACACAGTGCATCGCAGTTTGTTGCGTATGGGGCTGCGTAGCCGCAGACCAGTCAGGGTGCCCATGCTGACCCCTGTCCACTGCCGAAAGCGCCTACAATGGGCACGTGAGCATCAGAACTGGACCACGGAGCAATGGAAGAAGGTGGCCTGGTCTGATGAATCACGAGTTCAAGGTGTTGACTTGGCCTCCAAATTCCCCAGATCTCAATCCAATCGAGCATCTGTGGGATGTGCTGGACAAACAAGTCCGATCCATGGAGGCCCCACCTCACAACTTACAGGACTTAAAGGATCTGCTGCTGACGTCTTGGTGCCAGATACCACAGCACACCTTCAGAGGTCTAGTGGAGTCCATGCCTCGACGGGTCAGGGCTGTTTTGGCGGCAAAACCTACACAATATTAGGCAGGTGGTCATAATGTTATGGCTCATCGGTGTATATATGTGTGTATACTCCCCAGCGATGTAGTTGAAGCTGAAAATTTGGGAACATTAAAAAACAGACTGGATAGGATCCTTGGATCACTTGGTTATTAAAGGACACCAAACGAGCACAATGGGGCGAATGGGCTCCTCTCGACTGGACACTCGTGTGTGTGTGTGTGTGTGTGTGTACACACAGGTATGCATATGTGGGTGTATGTGTATATATAGCTCTGGAAAAAATTAAGAGACCACTTAACATTGATTTCTGAACTTGGAGTGGTCTCTTAATTTTTTCCAGAGCTGTATGTATGTACAGTTAGGTCCATAAATATTTGGACAGAGACACAATTGTCATTTTGGATCTGTATGCCGGCGAACTAGATGGAAGTATGCATTTTAAAAAGTCGGATCAGTTTTGGGCTCAGATTGAGATACACAATTGAGATCAAGATCGGATTCCTTTAGTACAACCTGCCCCTCGTGATGTCTATGGGTTCAGACTTCAGGCAGTCATTGACTGCAAAGGATTTGCAAACAAGTATTGAAACTCACAATTTAATTCATTCATGTTAGTTTGTCCAAATACTTTTGAGCCCCTACAATTGGGGGAACCACATATACAGATGGGTGTAATTCCTACACTGTTCACCCAATTTGGATGTAACTACCCTTGAATTAAAGATGAAAGTCTACACTTAAAACACATCTTGATTGTTACCTTTCAAATCCATTGTGGTGGTGTACAGAGACAAAATGATGACAATTGTGTCACTGTCCAAATATTTATGGGTATGTGTGTGTGTGTATGTATGTATGTATGTATGTATGTATGTATTGTAACGGAGATGGAAAGGCAGCGACGCCCCTCTTGATTAATATGCAGCCATCTCCACTAGGGCTGCTGGGAGGTGAACTAAGGTGGGGTATAAGTGATTTAAATAACTGTGTACATTCATTACATTCATTACCGTTCTGTCGTTTATTTCCCCCTGTTCTGTATGCCTGTTTCATGTTTGGTTATTCCTCCCTGTTTTAGATGTTCAGGCTCCGAATAGCACCTGCCTTTCTGTTGCATTAAGTTCAGTTCTCTCCGCTGCCTGATCTGCTTTTGCTAAGGTGGAGCATGAATGCATGTGAGGAAATAAAGAGCACGTTCACCTCTACCTGGTGTCTGACTGCTTGTTTGGACCTACAAGGGTTTTAGCACTACCAAACCTGTTACTATATATATATATATATATATATATTTACACTCACCTAAAGGATTATTAGGAACACCATACTAATACTGTGTTTGACCCCCTTTCGCCTTCAGAACTGCCTTAATTCTACGTGGCATTGATTCAACAAGGTGCTGAAAGCATTCTTTAGAAATGTTGGCCCATATTGATAGGATAACATCTTGCAGTTGATGGAGATTTGTGGGATGCACATCCAGGGCACGAAGCTCCCGTTCCACCACATCCCAAAGATGCTCTATTGGGTTGAGATCTGGTGACTGTGGGGGCCAGTTTAGTACAGTGAACTCATTGTCATGTTCAAGAAACCAATTTGAAATTATTCGACCTTTGTGACATGGTGCATTATCCTGCTGGAAGTAGCCATCAGAGGATGGGTACCTGGTGGTCATAAAGGGATGGACATGGTCAGAAACAATGCTCAGGTAGGCCGTGGCATTTAAACGATGCCCAATTGGCACTAAGGGGCCTAAAGTGTGCCAAGAAAACATCCCCCACACCATTACACCACCACCACCAGCCTGCACAGTGGTAACAAGGCATGATGGATCCATGTTCTCATTCTGTTTACGCCAAATTCTGACTCTACCATCTGAATGTCTCAACAGAAATCGAGACTCATCAGACCAGGCAACATTTTTCCAGTCTTCAACTGTCCAATTTTGGTGAGCTTGTGCAAATTGTAGCCTCTTTTTCCTATTTGTAGTGGAGATGAGTGGTACCCGGTGGGGTCTTCTGCTGTTGTAGCCCATCCGCCTCAAGGTTGTACGTGTTGTGGCTTCACAAATGCTTTGCTGCATACCTCGGTTGTAACGAGTGGTTATTTCAGTCAAAGTTGCTCTTCTATCAGCTTGAATCAGTCGGCCCATTCTCCTCTGACCTCTAGCATCAACAAGGCATTTTCGCCCACAGGACTGCCGCATACTGGATGTTTTTCCCTTTTCACACCATTCTTTGTAAACCCTAGAAATGGTTGTGCGTGAAAATCCCAGTAACTGAGCAGATTGTGAAATACTCAGACCGGCCCGTCTGGCACCAACAACCATGCCACGCTCAAAATTGCTTAAATCACCTTTCTTTCCCATTCAGACATTCAGTTTGGAGTTCAGGAGATTGTCTTGACCAGGACCACACCCCTAAATGCATTGAAGCAACTGCCATGTGATTGGTTGGTTAGATAATTGCATTAATGAGAAATTGAACAGGTGTTCCTAATAATCCTTTAGGTGAGTGTATATATTATATTTATGACACAAGCTTGGATTCTTGGCTTGTGCCTCATTCGTCTTTTCATCTATAGCCGAGCAACACATTTATACAACTGTTAATTGTCTATGCATAGGCTATAGTCCATACATATGTATAGCAGCAAATGCATTACAAACTGGCGCTTTGCGCTTCATCTGTATTAGACAGGTTAGTTACCTACCACTTTGACTTAAAATTGTACAAAGTGAATATACAACAGCTTTTCCTTGACCTTGAATTCCAGTGACCAAAGTTTTCTCTTGTCTGATACCTTGTACTTGTTGGGTTGCTCAACTCGTTTTTGGGCCTACCACCAGGTGACTGAAATAAACTACGCAGTTCCCCATGTACACTGCTGTGTGTCAGGCTTTGTGTTGCTCTCCTCTCCACAGTATTTGAGACAATGTATTATTTCTGGGGATAGTATTTCTTCTCTCTACACTCGCTCCCTGGGCCCCCTCATGGCTTCCCATGGCTTCTCCTACCACTTCTACGCTGATGATGCCCAGATCTTCCTGTCTTTTCCCTCTTCTGACCCTCTCATCCCCTCACGCATCTCTTCCTGCTTGTCTGCCATTTCCGCCTGGATGCACTCGCACCACCTCTCCAAATCGGATCTCCTGTTTTTCCCCCACTCTTCCTCACCTTCTGCTGACCTCCCCATCTCGATCCCCTTGGAATCCACCACACTCTCTCCTTCTTCTTCCGCTAAAAATCTAGGAGTCACCCTCGATCCTGCGCTCTCCTACTCCCAGCACATCACCACGCTGACCTGCACCTGTAGATTCTTCCTGAGCAACATACGCCGGATCCGTCCCTTCCTCACCGACTACTCGACTCAGCTGCTCGTCCAGTCCCTGGTCCTCTCCCACCTGGATACTGCAACTCCCTCCTGGCCGGCCTGCCTGCATCCACTACCCGCCGCTCCAGCTCATCCAGAACTCTGCGGCTCGTCTGGTGTCTCTCTGCCCCGATTCGCACACGCTACTCCACTGCTCCGCTCCCTCCACTGGCTCCCGATAGCGGCACGCATTCAGTTCAAGACTTTGACCCTCACCTACCGCTGTCTCGACCACACTGCACCAAGCTACCTTCAGACCCTCGTCTCTCCATACATCCCCTCCAGACCACTGCACTCCTCCAGTGCCAGAAGACTAACTCTGCCTCCTCTCCACTCTCCCTCCTCCAGAGCCACTCCTTCTCATCTCTGGCCTCTAAGTGGTGGAACGACCTGCCCACCGAAGTCAAAACAGCCGAGTCCTTGACCTCATTCCGGCGCTTACTGAAGACGCATCTCTTCCGACAGCACTTGTAATATTAGTCCTCTATCCCTGCTAGATAGCACTTATTATGCTCCTTGCGTTCCTGATAGTTCTCCTCCTTGCTCCCTTTCCCGTAGCCCTCGTCTGTGACCCGACATCTTGACAGCACTTAGCTTTCACCGTCCAGGATGTAGGAAGTCTCTTACTGTACTTGTGTGAATTGTAAATTGGAATTTGTAAAATGTATTATTTTGAATTGCTATGTTTTATGTAAATTGAATTTGTAATGATTGATGCCTTGTACTTCACTGTATTTTTGCACTTATGTTGTAAGTCGCCCTGGATAAGGGTGTCTGCCAAGAAATAAAAATAATAATAATAATAATTAAAAGTACAGCGGCAGCTCGACTTGTTTCCTCCATTCTTGTTTTTTCAACTAACCAAAACCTGGGCTGCGCGGGAGTACTTATATTTTGACATCACCTATCTGATCTCAATTTCAGCGTAGAGAGTGCGAGCGATTTCAGTGATAATGTCCCTGGTGGCGCCTCATATTTGACGTGCTCCCTGTATGAGGTCTGTGAGCCCCTGGGCTGCTCAGCTCTCCTGATTAAACTCTGACCCCCAGGCAGCTGTGCACTTATATATTGTCAGCGCTCCCTTTGTGTTACTGCACCTGCCCCCCATGTGTGTATTGTTATATAAATTATGGAAACACCTTGTTCAGTATTACATAATGACCTTGTCATTGTTTTAATAAAGTTTCCAAACTCCCAATGAAAAGGGTTCCTGTACATTAAAGTGCTCTTTCAAAACTCCTCTCACTGGGTGGCTGTTGTGAAACTCCACTTCTGGTGTTTCAACACACATTCTTATGTGCACACACTCATATAATCTCTCTCTCTCTCTCTTCATATATATATATATATATATATATATATATATATATATATATAGATATAGATAGATAGATAGATAGATAGATAGATAGATAGACAAACAGACAGACAGAACAATAGATAGATACACTAATGTGTTACATTTAAAACAGTCTGTGTTTTTATAACCCCAACACACAACAATACCCATACAACTCAACTTTGTGTAAAGAACGATCAAATTACAACACACTAATATGTCTTTTTAATACAATAATGTGGTTTTCCCATTTGCTTTTAGTGAATTTTAACACATAAGTGAGTTGCCCTTGAACAAACACAGAATGCGCTAAATTAAGCACACTAGTTATAAGAGTATAGATAGATAGATAGATAGATAGATAGATAGATAGATAGATAGATAGATAGACAGGTAGAATGATAGATTGACTGATATGTACGCAATAATAATAATCATCATCATCATCATCATCACACCATTTTTAGATGTGATTATAGTGATCTACCACACAATGTGGATCCTCCGCGTTGTGTTTTCGTGTGCGGGAAACCTAACCACAGTGGGTGAGGATGCCGTTGGACGGTTGGTGTGTAAACATCGCCAAACCGGCCCGACCGGCTGCGCGCATTGCTGGAAACAGAGCTGCCGCAATCAATGCGCACCCGCGGACTCGGCTCGGTGCTGCTATATAAACAGACCCGCAGGCAGCGCGTCACAGCAGCCCGGGACTACAGCTGCGACTGACGCACTTTCACATACATTCAGCGAGTCTAATAACGCGCGCCTCTTAGCATCTAAGAGCCCCCCCGGGGAGAACCAAGTGCCCGGACTGTCTGATCAATATGTCAACGGAAACTGATTGCATCGGAAATCGATAACCAAGGCTTTCCCCACGGGCTGAAACAAGTCCCAGCAAGGTAAACACAACTGCTCTCTTTCTTCATGTATGTTTCTTACTTTCTGTACAGCCGATGCAAAAAGCCAGGGAACGAGTTATTGTTGAAGAACTTAATTGGGAAGCCAGTTTATCTTTTCTTTCTCTTCCTTTCATATCCTTCTCCTTCTTCCCCTTCTCCTCCTCCTTATACTTCTTCTACTTCTTCTTCTTCTTCTTCTTCTCCTTCTCCTCTCCCTTCTTCTGTGATTAACGGTAGGCATGCAGTATCCAGCGCCGGGATGCTCAGGGGGCGCAGGCAGTGGGACTCGCATTGGCACAGCCGGGCAACCAGATGTGTTTTCTAACTGCACAATGTTGGCGTGTGAGGCCGCACACACACACACACACACACACACACAGATACATCACTGATACATGAATTGCGCTCGTTGGGGTCGTGGAGCACCTGGCTGGCCCCGGGGCCCCAGCGTTTTACAGGAGCGCAGCGCTAATTGTGAGCCGACTGTCAGGCTGGTTACATGGAAATGTGTTATTTGTCAGCCTGCAGGTTGTGACTGTGTGGTATTTTATCGTACTTATCCGTCGGATGTTTTAAACCCAGAGCCCCAAGGCCGCTTGCCAGCTTGGAAACACATTCACAGGCGCAGTAAGTCAGCCGGGCTGGACGGTTTCAGTTCCTTTAACCAGCACACAATCTCAGCCTTTGTGCGGTTCTTTATATTATTATTAAATAGGTTAACGTTTGGAGAGGAGAAAGATGATCGCGGGATTAAAATTACCTGTAAATCACCTGAAGACTTAATTTACGACTCGAACATGTATTTATTTATTGCATCGATACCTGAGTTTATTGTTGATGTATATAATCTGATATTATTATTATTATTATTATTATTATTATTATTATTATTATTATTATTATTAAAGTAACCATTCTAATTGGGAGCCTAAATAAAGTAACCCGTGTGGATTTTCCAAAGAGAACTTCGGCAGACCATTGTCATAACAGGCAATAATAATAATAATAATAATAATAATAATAATAATAATAATAATAATAATACTAATAACATTTGAATCGATTCGGGGCCAAATAGCATAAATACCCTTAGAGAAGTGACCATCATAAGTAACTGTTACCTGTCACAGTGTCTCCAATGTACTCGTATCAGATGCGATCCTATGGGAATGAAGTTGCCGACTTTGCGCTCTTGGAGTATAAATACGGGTTGACACTCAGCGGCGTTAATGCAGTGGATAGGATTTGTGGATCTGGTTGGATTGTGTTTGCGTGTTTTCAGATGTAATGCAAGAAAATAAACACACTCAGCCACATTTTAAATCATAACTCCGGTGTTTTAGAAGACTGTTGTTCGGGTTATGATTGTGATGCTTAAATGGGTTTGTTTCCGCAAAACAAACACGTCCACAGGAGGTCAATATAAATACCTGACAAGTTAATGAAACCCCCCAAACAACACGGACTGACCCGGATGTAAACATTTGAATTCAGGTGGTGCATTCATCACAAACTACAATACTTGTTAAAATAAAAAAACATTTATTATTATGTTTTATTATTACTTTTGTTCCCTGTTTAATGGTTAAATGCGGAAAAGCACCAGCAATTAAATCACACCGACTTTAGAAAAGCACACCCGTTAATTCGCAATGTGCCACATATCTTACATTTTGTTAAAAATATGACAATCTGAAACTTTATTTTATGAAAGTTTATTGTCATTATCTGTCCAAATACAGCATTCTAGTAAAAATGGTGTCTGTTGTATTTTTTATTTATTAATCTTCGTTTTCTTCTATTTATATGACTGGGCGTTACGGGTTTAAAATATAACATTAATTTGTACTGCTAAATAATGCATAGTGAAAAGGCGGTAACTTATTTAATTGGCAGTGCAAGTTAGGACACATTTTTTATGACAAGATAAATGGCAACTTTAAAATACAGATTTGCCAATGATAGCAATAGTAAAATATTAATTATTAATATTATTATTAATAATAATAATAATAATAATAATAATAATAATAATAATAATAACATGAATATACCAACACCTTTACGAAAACACGCAGTTTGGATTGAAAAACTACTTCTCCGGCTTGGGCACACATTTATTTGAGTGTCACATTAATTTGAAGAACCTAAAAAAACTAAGAAACACGTTTTAATATTGTTAATCTAAAGTAAATCGATACCCATTGAAGTAATGATTTATTATCCATAAAAATACACACACACACACACATATAGTGTTGACATTGTTGTTGTCGCCAATTAATACGATTTGTCCTTTTTTAATGAGCTCTATTGATTGATGCAATATTGTAGAATATTAATGACTGAGTATTTTCATAATGCTCAGTTTTCCATGATTAGTTCAGAAGGAAAACCCTCGAGCTCCCTACGTCTTGATTGTTAAAAACTTTGGGAAAATGTTTTATATTTGATTTAATTACATTACTTTCTCGAACAATTTAGTTTACTGTAACACTAGACACTTTATCTGCGAATTGAACACGGCATCGCTTCCTTTTCAGTTACCATTTGTGAGAAAATGGTTGATATTTTAGGAATTAACAGCAGACGCCTGAAATACACAAAAACATAAAATAATCCCACATTAAAAAAGCTCTGGTCTAGAAGAGACACCCAGTGTGTTTCACTGCACACGGATGCAGCTTCAGAGTTGGATGTATTAATACAGGAGGAATGATCACTTATTGGCATTGCAGGAAACTTGTTCTGATCCCGCTGGTATTAACCATGAGTTTCATTCCCAGTGGAAACGCAAATGGCCTCTTTCTTTCAACAACTGCGCCTCCTGCTCTGGAAGAACTGGCTGAGTGTCCGCAGGCAGCCGGTAAGCGCATCACTTCTCCTCTTCTCTCCAGCTCCTCATGTGCCTTGTTTGAGGTTGCTCTGAAACCCCGATCAGAGCAGGTCTGGCATCAGTGTCCTCTGCTTTTCATTCACACTGGACCTCTCACTGAGGCTACTCAATCCATCAAATCATGGATCCAATTGTACACATGTATCAGTATTACCCCCCCCCCCCCCCCAAGTTCATTGCTAAAATAATAAGGGCCTATTTTGTGGTGCCATTAACTAAAAAATACAAAATTGCAGCCTTAGCAGAACTGTTTATTAATGTCGACTTAATTACTCAGACCACTTAAGTAATGTATGGTTTATGTATGTGTTTATTTTATTTATTTTGTTGTTATGATTATCAATCTGTAAAGCGCTCCGCATTGCGCTATACAAATACAAAATGAATGATTGATAGATATGGATAGAATAACATCCAGACAGTCGGACTGGGTGTGTATGTGTCGCAGGATATCTGTGTGAGAAGTGAACCTGCAGTTGAAAAACACGTTTTCGGTTTCGTTTACGCGTGTCTGTGTTTTGGACCCAACACAACACGGTCTCGAAACGGCGGAGCGCCCTCGGGATCTGGCAGCGCCCCGGACCTGCGCCGCTGCGGGTTACGGCCGTGACTGTCAATGCGTGACAAGCCAAACCTTCTTTTAGAGATATCTCTAAATGCATTTCAACATATATTTAATAAGTGTTATTTCCTAATTGCGTTTGAAAATGGCTATTATTCCCCACAAACTTTGCTTTTGTGACCAGGACAGCGATATGTTGAAATTACTCACTTCTAAATCTTGTGTAGTCATTTTTGTATTACTTTCGTATAAATACATGTTCATTTGCATTCATATGTTGTTTTTGTCTGACTTTATGTGAACGAAAAGACACAAATTCGCCCGTTTTCTCATTGGAAACGGGTACATTTCACAATATCGCTGTCCTGTTCACAAAAGCAAAGTTTGTGGGTTATAATAGCCATTTTCTATACTTTTGAGGCATAAGCAATTAGGAAATAACACTCACTACCCAGGAACAAACATTGTGTTACATAGTGTAATCTGTCTTGCCATACTCCAACGGCACAAACGATTAATAATATAATTCAGCACGTTTTCCGCAGTGGAGAAATTCACAATTAGAGGGACCAGCACACTCTTACTTGGCCACTACACTGCATGTTGGAAAAGGCATCGGTCTTTTGTGCAGCTCAGCAGGAGGACAGACCTGCTTTGTGGGTTTACGGTTTGACTCCCAGCGCAATCATGCCTTTACAACACGCACCTCGAGTCTTATATTGAGACACACCAGGAAGTTGTACAGGACTGCATGAGTCACTAACTCAAGAGGCAATTACAATTATTTTATTCTTATTAATCATGCATTTTGATATATGAACAAAGGCTCTTGCTTGTATTTAGGCTATATATACCAGATCTTATATTAACAGCATTCCAGTGGTGAGAAATAATTGCTGTGATTGAAGTATTTTTGTGTCATGTTTTAAAGCAGAAGAGCGTAAAACTTTTTTGACAGATACATTGTGCATGCTTGTGTTCCTGTGTTTCTTCATGTGTGCTTGTGTTCATGTGTTTCTTTGTGTGGTTATGTTAAAATGTGTTCCTGTATGTTTTTGTTTATATGTTCCTTCCTGTCTGTTTGCATTTATGTGTTTCTTCTTGTCATGTTTGTGTTTATGTGTTTCTTTGTATTTATGTGCCTCTCTGTGTGTGTTTTTGTGTTAAAATGCTTCTTTGTGTGTGTTTTTGTGTGCAGGTCTGGTCTCTTGCCCTGATTGTCTGGCCCTTGGTGATATTTATAATCTTGGCCATCACTCGGACGCAGTTCCCTCCTGTGAAGAAAAACACCTGTGAGTCGGGGGTGTAATCTGTTTCCTCTGTACCAGTTTTCTGTAATCCTCAAACAGTGTTTGTGCTCTGCTGATGATCTTATCTCTATAGACTTTGATATGTACCACGGCTGCTGTTTTCTATTTCTGAATTCCACCATTTTAATTAACTTTGCTGTGACTTTTTATTTTCTTAGTTCCACACCAAACCCCACAGCAGAGTCCTCCTACACACATGGTTCACATTCCACAGTTCTATAGCTGCATATCTGCATCATCTAGAGACAAAAGCACATATTTTTAGTACATGAGAATTGTATGCGATGAAAGGAAAATCTAAGGTGTGGCAAAGGGAAAACAAGAAGAAAAACAACAATGGGCAGTCATATTATCAAAAGGCTACATTAAAAAAATCGTTTCATAAGAGTTGAAGAACAACAATAAAAAGTCGTTAGAAGTAAGACATTTGAAAAATATATTTTCTTACTGCCTGATAAATTATCAACAATGATCAACAACTAAATAAAATCAGATTGATCCTCAATACGACTACTACCTCAACCACTAATAATAATAACCCCTTATATCGCTAAAGCTGTTTCCTAACCATATGGAAAACTCTTATCTGTTTTCACATTAAAAAATACATGTAGAATATATATATAACTTTTTATAATAACTCTTCCTTATGGGTAATACATAAATATTGCCATTATTGCAGACTTTAGGAACTGCGTTGGAGGCTAGCCGAGGAGTTCAGCCAGTTCAGTGAATATCGATACATACAGATACATCTCACACACCGACCAATCCAAACCCAGCACTCGGTTCTTTGTTCCTTCATAGTTCTGCGGCCATGTGATGGAAAGAATGCCCTCTCGCCAGTCTTTTGTCTGTGTGTTGCATGGCGAATCTGAAATGCTGCATCATATCTCACCTGTCAAAGAACAACAGAACGGGCGTGTTGCTGATCAAAAACTTAAGCGTAATCCCTCGCACTCACCACCTCAACGAACTGGCTGGTGAACATGTGCACAGTGTGACGTCTCATGCGGTTGGAGTTGCTGAGCGGAGACAATGTCAATGTCACTCAATCTGGCTCGCCCAGTACCTCTTCCTTGACTGTGCATTATTGTTGGTTTATAGATGTACAAGACAACACGGAATTATGATCTTACAAAGGGTTGATAAAAGTGAACAAAAGACCTCCATTTAGTCATTAACAGAGTGCACTTATCACATTATGGAGACTCGGGCAACTCCCTGGAAATACAATCCATCTGTACACATTAGCAATAACTCTTCTTCTAAACCACTGGGACTTATTCAGAAATGAATGTGAAACTGTCACCTATAAATATGTTGCAATGACCAAACTTCCCTTTTCTCCCTCTCTCTCTCTCCCTCTTTCTCTCCCTCTATCTTCCTCACCTGCACTCTTCCCCTCTTTTTCTCCGCAGGCTATGCTGCCCCTCGTAACCTCCCAAGCACGGGCTTCTTCCCCTTCCTGCAGACGCTCCTGTGCAACACCGACAGCACCTGCTCCAATACATCTTTCCTGCAGTCACAGCCCTCCTCCAGAATGCTCAGTCTCCCCTGGACGACTGAGGACACAGACAGGTACGAGGCACCGAGCCAAGACATAGTGTGCCCACCTGGGAACTCTTAATGAAATAGTGTGCCCACCTGGGAACTCTTTGTAGATAGTGTGCCCGCTTGGGAACTCTTCCATATGTCATGTGCCCACCAGGGATCTCCTGATGATGTAGTGTGCCCAGCTGGGAACTCTTGATGACATAGTGTGCCCACCTGGGAATTCTTTGGAGATAGCGTGCCGGCTTGGGAAATCTTCAATATGTATTGTGCCCACCAGGGATCTCCTGATGACATTGTGTGCCCATCTGGCAACTCCTGGGACATATTGTGCCCACCTGGGAACTCTTGGGACGTAGTCTGCCCACCTGGGAACTATTAATGACATAGTTTGTCCACCAGGGATCTCCTGATGGCATAGTGTGCCCACCTGGGAATTCTTTATGACATAGTGTGCCCACCTGGGAATTCTTCGGAGATAGTGTGCCCGCTTGGGAAATCTTCAATACGTAGTGTGCCCACCAGGGATCTCCTGATGACGTAGTGTGCCCACCTGGGAACTCTTTGATGACATAGTGTGCCCACCTGGGAACCCTTAATGACATAGTGTGCCCACCTGGGAACTCTTTGACATAGTGTGCCCACCTGGGAACTCTTGGGTTGTAGTGTGCCCATCTAGGTACTCTTGGGACTTGGCTCCAGAGCTGCAGTTAATCCAGTAATGGCACCGGGTCTCAGGTGGGGGTGTGGAGGACCATTCTTGTAACTACAGCATGTTGTGGACGTTTATTATTGTTATTATTTTCTTAAGTCTTAAAGTGCGTACTAAATCCAGCTGCTGTGCGATACTGTTTCGATTTTTCGAATAATGACTTTGACAAGCCATTTATTTGTTTATGTATTTATATGTATATATATGTAGTTATAATGTATGTAGTTAAACAACTATAACATGTTTTTAAATGGTGCAATGAATTCTGCGAAACCGTCTCTGGAATGTGGCTTGGCGATCTTAGGAGCCAGCAGATCACATGACACGTGCTGCACCTTGATGTGAATCCGCTCTCTGTGAACTTTAGTAACCCCGCGTTTGGGAAGGTGTAAAACAGCAATGTCATCGGCATGGCACTTGTGTAATCCCTGCTGTTTGCTCTCATTATTTTGCCCATTTCGTCCATTTTCAACAGCTGTTTGTGCACAGCTGGGTGTTTCAAGCTCTGTGCGTGTCGGTGTACAGGGGGGGGAAAACAGTGAGAACTGTTAGATTAAGTGAGATCAACCAGAGACTTGCTCTATATCAAGCGCTGCACTGGTGCCAGGAAACCCGGCCAACTGGAATTCCTAGTCCGGACTTTTTAAATTGTTATTGTGTATCTCTTTATACCAGTTTAACCACAGACTTCAGAGGACTACTGTTTTCATTTTGCTTAGAAGGCATTTCATAACTTTTATTGTTAATAGTTTAAGTCCATCTGACATTCAACCACTGGCCTCCCCTGACAGGAGGCGCTAAATGTAAGGCTTCATGTTCCAGAGGAGAGTGGTCTCTTTGCTCCACAGTCATTTCCAATCTTTTCAGAGCTGTAGTAAGGGCAAAATCCACAGATTTCCAAATGCGTGGATATCCCACAATCACCCACAGCTGCTGAAGGAATGGGATTCTTGATCATTATTATAATTATTACAAGATATATATGACTAACTAACACTGATATTATCCTGTATATCCTCAAAATAATACACATCCAAAACATAATATTTAAATTTGGTTTAAAAATGCATTACTCGAGGGCACCCGTGTCACAGTCAGTCTGTAAACGCTGTGGTGACCCCAAGCCTGTGACAGACCCCTACCATCTGCAGTCAGTTGGAAAGCCTCCAGCTGTCTGGTGCCTCTCCTTGTGGACCTGTTGAGTTGACGGCTCCTGTCTCCCGTTCTTTTCCAGGCTGGCCAGCATCTCGAAAGGACCTTCGATTCTGAGCTCACTAGACATCAGCAGCCTGCGGTCGGCCATGCAGAAGAGCTCCCCTGCATGGCCACCACTGCAGAACATCTGGAATCAGGTGCTCAGTAAGTGACGTCTCCATTACAGCAGCCGGGGAGTGGGAGCTGGGTTGAGTGGGGGCTGAACCGAGGCCCAGATCCTTGTCACATCTTCTGGTTTCCCTCCTCGTCCAATGACCTTTCCTCACTCACACCTTCCTCCGATCTGGCAGACATTTAACATTCATTATGAACCTGAAAACCATCCTAAAGGGTCTGAAATTTGTAACCCTCCAGTTTAGAGGTGAATTGAGCATATTGATCAATCAAGAGAACTGCAGGCTCCCCCAGAACTGGGTACAAATCCCTGCCTTAAAATAACACAATTAACCCAACTGCTCCATACATATAAGCAATCTAAAAATAAGATGTGTGCTTTGTTTTAACTTCTTCTTCTTCATAAAACCAAATGCATATATGAATGGCATATCTTTTCTTTTTCAGACACCAGCTTTGAAAGCTTTTCCAACGTGACTCCGATCATCAACAGCCTCAATGAGACGATAAATTCAGAGCAGGTAAATGGATTTGCTGGGCTGAGCAACGGGTCGTTTCTATAAACGCTTTTTCACAGTCATGATAACACAGAAGTGCCCTGGGTCTGGGGAATTGCGTATGGCTGTTCTCATAGGCAATTTAAATGTTATAGCAGCTCTCGCTGGTATTTAATCATCAGTGAGATGTAATGACATGGATTTAATCCACGCCCTATGGAGACATGTGTTTCTATTAAATGCTATCTGATGATGATAACTTAACCACTTAATTATAGCATTGAAGGCTTACTTCTGTATTTGAGCCCAGGGGTGCTGTTTTAACACATAGCAACGGGATTATCCGTGACACACACTGCCAACTGTGGTCTCTGGCCAAACCGGGGCGAGGTGAGCTGTGTGTCCGTGAGCAGAGGTTCTGATTGGCTAATAGTCCAACTTTGATTTCATTCCAGCCACTTCCACAGCTCCAATAGCCTTTCATGCAGGGAAGTGACAGGAGTGCCTTTGCGTTCTGCTTTCCTTTCACTATGTGCACTTTGACTAATTGTGTGCAGGCGCTAGTTGAGTCGGAAAGCAAGTTGAGTTCCCAGAGGGCAGGTATGTGTCTTGGAATGTGCCGGTAAGAGACGTGGTTGAACTGGATATTGACCTTGTCTTGTTATCCAGCTCAATGTGCCAAAAAGAAAATGTGTCTTTCCTTTTTTTGTCAATTTGTTAATCTTTTTAGTTTATATTCATACATTTTTTTATTTTATGCTGGAGAGGTGACACCTTTTCTGAGAGATGAATAACAAACAGACAATGATAGAAAATAAAAAAATAAGCATTTAATTGAATTTTGGTGACTTAAATTAGCACCCTGAATGTTTTTTATGAATCTTGGCAAGCTCTTGGAGTTTTTTTCTCATTAGGGTTCTGTGGCTACGTCCCATTAACTCAACAGTTCATGTTTTATGATTTTGGCCCGAGTGCAGCTTCTGCTGGCCGTGCTCTTTATCACAGTGACTGATTTCTATCTAAGACACATGAGCCGCCCTCTCAAGTGATGGAACTGGGCCACCGACAACGGGCCAGTGGCTCCAAAGCAACTGAACCATATTATCTGTAAAGCAGTAATTTTATATTTTGTGGTCAAAACACACCTCATTACCACCAATCGCCAATTATGTGACAAAGTAAAAGAATGATAAATGGGATTCCTGTTTGTCTTTTCTCTGCTTGAGCTGTTTTATTAACCACATTGTGGGCGAGGCAGGGAGGTTGTGCACTTGGGTGTGCATCCGTAACTAGGGTTGCCAACAATTCCTTATAATACGGAAACATCCTGTTATGAAGAGAGACAGGTGGATCGCCCGTTGTGTGTGTGTGTGTTTGTGTGTTCGCATCTTGGCTTGGCTGTTGCTACATTACGACCGACAGTGGCGCGGGATTTTGCTTCATAGATGTTAAGCAGTGATTTGTTTTTTATTGAATGACAAGTGGTATTCAGAACATGATTGGTGATGGATACTTAACAATGCTTAAATCCCCCTCTGAAATGACACTTCAAGAAAGATATCGCTGCTCTAGAGGCAGTTCAGAGGAGAGCAACCAGACTTATTCCAGGTCTGAAGGGAATGTCCTACTGAGAGACTGAGGAACTGAACCTTTTCACCCTGGAACAGAGGAGACTACGTGGGGACTTGATCCAAGTCTTCAAAATCATGAAAGGCATCGACCACATCAAACCAGAGGAGCTTTTCCAGATCAGCAGGGACACACGCACCCGGGGACACAAATGGAAATTGGGCTTCAAGGCATTCAAGACAGAAAACAGGAGACACACAGAGAGGCGTCACAATCTGAACAAACTCCCCAGCGATGTGGCTGAAGAGACAATTTGGGAACATTCAAAAACAGACGGGATAGGATCCTTGATCACTTAGTTATTAATGGACACCAAACGAGCACGATGGAGAGGAGGCCATTCGCCCCATTGGACACTTTCTTATGGTCTTATGTTCTTATGTTCTAAAGAATGAATCATGCCCCCGGTCCTCCCTAGGATTAAATTGTCCCTTACTTACCTTTGCTAAAAATGGCAACCCTATTCATAACACAAGTACTGAATACCCACTGTGTAACCCACGCTGACCACGTCTGACTACATATTGAGTTACATCGTTATGGCAATTACATTTCAATTTAAACAATTCCAAATGAGTCTCCATGCCACCTAAATCCTATAGATAAGCTTGACTATAAATAACACTTCGGTTACACCCCTATTGTAGGAATATCAGACACAAACAAGGGTGATCTTTGTTTGTTTTTCCATCTGTTTCTGTCTGTAGTCAACCAGTGTTTGGAAACATAGGACGCAATTTTGTTTGTCCAGTAACGGGCACAGGGAGATGCCACGGTACATACGGGTCCCTCCTGCCAGCGCAGGCCCTCTGTACCACCAGTTATTCAATTAATCAGCAATTAATAACACTACCGGGGAACAGGCTGAAAAAGTCAGACTAGATAAACATCCATGTCCCTCATAAAATACTACCACACGGTTTTCTTCACCTCCCTCCCCTCTTTCTCTCTCTCTCTCTCTCTCTCACTCTCTTTCCCATCACAGGACGTGACGGAGATACTGGAGTCGGCGGTGTTGCTGAAGAGCTTCCTGTGTAACTACACGGTGCCTCTGATCAGCGGCGTGCAGCCCAACGGCACCGTCACCTTGCTGACCAACAGCCTGCTCAACTTCTGCCTGTCCAACGGCACCCTGCTGGAGGCCGGCCTCGAGACTCTCAACCAGGTGGGCAAGGGGTCAGACTTGGGGCCTGGGGCAAAGGTTTCATGCATGAGTTCATGGCCAGTAGTTGGAATTTGGTTTATTACGTTGTGCAGTTATTTAGGTGGCGGGGAAGCTGCATCTCCAACGATTTCCAGTAATAAAACGCCAAAACGCCATTCTTATCATGGTTTCTGCTCAAGATGTCCCTCCTGTCTTCTCTGAACTCAGTGGACGAGAGCCTTGTTAATGATTCCACTGGTTCCACTTATCCCAGTGCCATGAATAACATGTCAGTTTTGATGATGATGATGATAATGACAGTACAACAATTTAAAACCACAATGGCGAATCCACAGATCCTGACCGAGATGGTGCTGAAGAACCCAACCGAGGTGATGTCCACCATTGGTCAGGTTCTGGTGCTGTTCAGACATCTGCAGCAGGAGGACGCTCTGTGGAATGGGTTCCTGGGACTGCCTGTGATCTTCCAGGCCACCAGCACAGAGCAAGGCCTGAACCAGAGTCTCGATGTTCTGCACAACATCCAGAGGTGAAACCAGGGGGCCGGCCCAGGCTCTGGGACTGCTAAACACACGCACACACACACACACACACACACACACAAACACACACACAGAAAAGAGCCCATTCTCTACACGTTCTTCTAATGAGAAACATATGAGACATAAGAGACATACATGTATGTTGTGGGCAGGAGGACATCGAATAGGGAGTCGGCTGTGGAATGGGCCACAGAGGCCAGGGTTTGGGGTGGTTCTGGTTTAAGACAATGGTGATGTCATATATATTCTGCCCTTTGTTCTTTGTTTTCTTGTGTTGCAGATACAAAAGTAATTTCAGTGTAAAGAAATGTTTAAATTATAAATACATACATACATAGAGATAGATAGATAGATAGATGTATGTGCATTATATCTGTGAAGAAGATTATATGTATGTCTTGTTGTCTGTGTGTTGTCTGTGTTGTTGTCTCTATGTTTTCTGTGTTGTCGTCTGTGTGTTTCGTCTTTTAGTTCCGGCATAACCAAAGCAATTGCAGTAGTTTAATATATTTTCCTTTCTTTCTTCATTCTCTTCTATTGTGTTGCAATAAGAATGCAATAGCACACCTGGGAGGAAACTCTTATTGTGCAAGCAAACATGATCTGTGTGTTGGTGGGAGGCTGTATGTGTGTGTGAGAGAGAGAGAGAGAGAGAGAGAGAGAGAGAGAGAGAGTGTGTGTGTGAGAGAGTGAATTTGAAATTTGAATTTTGAGTGTGTGTGTGTGTGTGTGTGTGTGTGTGTGTGTGAGAGAGAGAGAGTTTTTTTAATGTAACCTGACTCCAGTACAGGTGACCTAAAAGTTTTGCAGATCTGCATTGTGTCTGACGTGAATAATGAAACTCAATAACTTTTGTTCACCTCTTTTCTGTAGAGTCCTAAATGACGTTCAGAGCAGTTTCCCGCAGTTGGGCGGTTCTTTATCCTCCGTGAATCCCACCTTCAATCAAACGGTTTCGTTTCTGGAGTACATTGCCAGCTGGCCAGGCAAAGGTATATTCTCTTGTGTGAAACACCTCCTCTGAGTGTGACTGTGGGGTCATGTCCTGCAGGGCGCACCTCACACCCAGCCCTCGATCCCCATCACGCATTCTAAGAAGCTTAAAAATAATACTCAGTATTCCAGTGACACTCTCTCCGCAGTCCAGGCAGATTCAGGTCATCGTACCAGTTTTCCCAGTGTGACGTGATAATTGATCGCATTTCGGCTCACCGCTTTGTTCTGCTGTGTGTTATTTGCAGATTCCTACATTGCTCTGAGAGATGTCACCTCCACACCGACCCGTTCTGGAGATCCGCTGGACTCTGTCCGGGTTCCCTTAGACCAGGTAGGTCTCCCTCTGACACAGTATTCATTCACACATTAAATACCTTGCCTATATTAGCCCGCTGTCCACCATTTGAATCTGTATTTCTTGCCAGGCATCGCACTCTACGGACTATGTTGTTCCCTGAGTCAATATGAGTTGCATTTCCAGTTACGTGTTACTTTGTGATTATCAGGCACGAACCCAGAGTTTCAGTTTGGTGCTCAGCTGCCATTGTGGGGCCACGGGTTCAAACGCATGACTGACATGTCCTCTCTGTGTGAAGGCTCTCGTCCTGGCTGACTACAACTCCTTCAGCGCCTACATCTGCGGGACTGTGAATGCTCCGGGCTCCCCCAGCGCCGGCGAGTTTGATGGTTTGTGTAACAGCAGTGGACTCCAGGCAGTGTTCGACAGGATCAGCCAGCGCAAGGTGGCAGAACAGGTACTGAGCTGGGGGCTGCGCTGATATTGTGCATGTTTGTGTGGACAGGACTCTTGTGGCGTTATGTCTTTGCAGAGGGCCACTTAATGAACTCCTTTCCAAGGGTTTATATGAAGTTTATCACATATCCAATTATACAGATTATATACTGTAAGTAAAGTTGATTGAATTGTCACTTTGCAAGCCTCAATTTGTGCTTTGTATGATCCAAGCCCTGTGCCCCTCTCTTGTGCAGGTGTACCTGGTGTGGACTCGGGGCGTCTCCAACTCCGACGTGAACTTCATCTTTCAGGCGGTGGACAACATTGCGCGCTCCCAACTCCCCGCCAACCAGAACCTCCAGACATCTGAGCATCTCCTCAAGAGCTGGGTCACAGCGATCAACGAGAGCATCCTGCTGTCCCTCAACCAGACCAGCTCGGAAAACCTGTACGCACCCAGCCCATCTCCACACACTCACACACACACAAAACAGTATTTACATCTAAACTGGGATTTGTACTGAAGCGGATGAGGAGCCCAGTTGGCTCAAGAAGGGTTGCAGGGCAGATAATACGAGTGCCGCAGAAAACCAGCTCATGCTGTGTGTGTGTGTTGCAGGTACCTGGCTCTGGGCTCCTCCGTGCTGGACACCTGGAGAGAGCTGCCCGGCTGGCCCGTGGTCAACAGAGTCCTCATGGTTGGTCTGGCCTTAATGCAGGTCTACACAAAGCAGCTGAACACCCAGACAGGTAATGGGCTCCTGGAGTTAAATAGATAGAGAGCTATTGCCCCCTCAGTGTGTTCAGTAGAAGAGGATGTGTGTGTTCAGAACCTGATCAAAACCCGATTAAACAATTCAACTGAGCAAGGGTGTCTGCTAAGAATTACATAATAATAATAATAAAAAAAGAATAGTAATACATTAAAAACCTTTGAAACTATTGTAAATCTTGTCTCATCTAGACCTCACCTTGTTTTTACCCTCAGAGATGATAAAGCAGACAGAATATTTCTCCACCGGACTTCAGAGCCTCCTGCAGTCCCTGCTGAGGAACGAGTCCTTCGCTGCCGCTTGGGTCGAGGACGTTGCTAACTCAACAACTGAAACCATCATGAAGGTGCGACTCAGTCATGCCCTGTTCTCTCTGGCCCTTCTGACAATGACGATGACTCCATGACTCAGAACCTTTTTACCATATGTTTTCCAGGCTGTGTGTGACGTTGGTTATACGTGTCTTTTCATCGCATCAGTAACCTGACCTGAAAGGGCCAACAGGATACATTGTGTGTCTTTGTCCTTTTGCATTTTATTCTGCATCCTGTAAATCTTTAGCAAAATGAGAGGCGTGTCTGAGGTGTGATTTGAGGAAGACAAAGATTGAAATCAACTCTTGTTACGGGGTTGAATTTGTGTTCTTAACAGTCTTAACCTTCTTGTGTAGTCATGTTTGTAATCCCAATGGGCACATCAGAAGACACAGTCTGTGAGTCTGTTGTTCTGACTCGTCTGTTTCCACAGGCGTCCCTGATGGGGCAGCAAAACTCATGCGCGGATCTTGTGAGCCCCTGGGCTTGGCTCTTTACCCAGCTCTTCCCAGGGCAGCAGGATGGGGCCTCCCTCTTCTGCCCTAACAACACCTCTCTTAGCTCACAAGCGGACCAGGTAGGAGAGCCCCTTTGCCCCTTCGTCTTGCTGTAAAGGGCTGCACTTGTGCACAGCTGGCTCACTGATCAGTGTTGGTGTTGGAGAATGTGTTTGCTCTTCCAAGCCTAGAGGAGTAATGTCCTTGTGACAGATTCATGCACAAAGTTACATTACCATTATGGCAGCAAAAGAACATGCTTTAGAATATTCTACCAGGTTCTCCATCTCAGAGCCATCCCCCTCTTCCCTGCAGCAGGCCCTGCTGGTGGCTGTGATCAACGGGACCCAGACGCTGGAGGTGTCGGCCCCCTATTTGCTGGCAGAGTGGGAGGCTCTGAGCAGCTCCTACATGCAGTACAGAATGGCCCTCAGCTCGGTCTCTCAACACCTGGGTCCAGACTACTGGACAGCCTGGTCCCTCCTCGCCTCCAACATCACTGTGAACTGGACGGACATCCTCACACACAGGTCAGACCCTGGAGCTCACAGCAGGATGGTGCTGTTTCTGTACAGGGCTGTGTTGCACAGAGCTTGAATATTAACGTGGGGAGACTCACCCCATGTTCTCCCTCTCTCAGTAAGATCCATCCAAACCTCCGCAGACATAACAAAAAACTTATTGAGCTCTGAAGAGTGTTGTGGTCGTTTAGTTTGCCTTTGAATGTTCTGGTTGTGTTGGAACAGCAGAACATTAAAAACATCTCTACAGGAATGATTACAATCTTTGGCCAAAAAATGATAAAAGGATTTATAAGAGTAATCAAATGTATTTATTTATTTTTAACCTAAGTAAAAAAATATAGATATACAAAAAGACAAATGGAAATCAGAGCTGCTCTGCCGTGTGTTTGGGGTGATGACTGTCTTCTCCACAGGCTTGTTGAGATTGCCTTGACCGAAGGGGAGGCGGTGGAGCAGAGCCCGCTGTGGCCCTCACTGCAGCCGTACCTCCACGCCGCCTACTGGGTCCTCACCTACCAGCCCAGCACCACAGACCTGCCCAACTGTGAGTCAACGCCATGGACATCATGGGTTTATAGTGAATTTAAGTGAAGGGAAAAAAGACAACACAAGGGGAAGAAATTAAAATAGTTTAATAAAATAATCGAAACGGTTGAACCTTGAATGAATACATTTATATATATCATATTTATTGTGTTACTTTTGGTTTGTTCCGGGGGGAGGGGTAGAAAGACAGGGAGGTAACGGGGCTAATTGCTGCTGTTTTACTGCTCATGTGCAGACAGCAGTGTGCAATATCATTACACAACTGCACACCTGAATTGCAGACAGCTCTGTTTCTTATTGTAATTCTCTTGACAATCCAGGCTATAATACTAGCCTTTTTGTTGTTATAATTTCTTCTTCTTTTTGTGTTTACCTGTTTAATTTTAGGCACATACGTCAACTCTGATGTTGTTTTCGTGTGTCACACAAACTTCACCTGGGGAGAGTTTATCCCATTGGTAATATCCGTGGCTAGTGAAATATCCCAAAATGAAACATCACTTATGAGGTAAAGATAACAAACCAAAAAACTATATGAAAACAAACACAGACTTTGAAAAATTGAAAGCTACTAAATTAATTAATTTAAATTGTATTCTTCTTTTGTTTATTTTTAGGTTGCTTCAAGGAACTGTGGCCCTTGTTCATGAAAGTTTGAAAAACTTTGCACTGCAGCTGCCCCTCGAAAATGATCTGTATAAGAGCCTCTTCGGGAGCCTTATTATTCTGGATGAAAATTACCTGCAGGTTGGGTCCAACATCCCCTCACTGGAGCAGATCAACAGCAGCCTCCCGCTGGCTCTCGCCCAGAACCTCCTGGAGAACTTCAGCCTCATGCCCCTGCAAGTCATATGGACAGAGGGGCAGACTAACATCTCCCACATAGTAGCCAGCATTTTACAAGACACCCTGAACAGCAAGTACCTGCACTCGAGTTTTCTTGACTGGTCAATGAACCAGCGCAGGGTTGAAGAACTGGATTTGCTGACTATACACTGGCTTTTAAATGAGGGCAACCTGTCACTGCCCCTGTCCTTCAGCATGGGGGAGATCCTACTCAAATACTCCCACTCCCTGGACCTGACCCAGTTCGTCTTCTTGGACCAGGCCATCTCTCCTTTCTTGCAGTCTAGCCAGAATGGGTCCGACGTCTTTGAGCGTGTGGCGAGGATCTTGGAGGTCTTCCAGAAAGTGGCCAAAGCTCAAGAAAATCCACACGTCCTGCTGGACGGCTACCTTGGACAGCTGCTAAGCTTCCTCTCCTCAGCTGTGAGTCGGCACCAAGACCTCCTCATCCTCGGCCCCTATGTGCGTGTCAACAGCGGCCTCTCCATGCTGCTTGGATCGGATCTCCGTCAGCTGGCTTTGGAAGTTCTTCCTCTCCTTTCTCCAATGGCCATAGAGACTCTTAGTCAACCAACCAATCACAGTGCAGTCCAGAACATCCTGCAGTATTTCTCTTTGCTGCTGCCTGTGAACATTACAAGTCACTTTGAGAATCTGACTGAGACATTGACCTTCTGCACCCAGAGCAAAGACAGCTGCCTGGCCCTCATCTCTGAGGCGGTGGGAATCCTGACAGATGTCGCACAATCTTTCCAAGAGGTGGAGTACAGGAGCCTAGCAACTGTGCGTGACCAAGCCCTGAGAGTCCAGGATTTATTCTTCAGCAGCAAGCAGGAAAGAGCAGTTTCCAACACCGTAGTTGCAGATTTGATTTCCTTGCTTCTTCCTTGGGATGAGTCCACTGCCACACCATCCTCCATAAGCCTGACAATCCTCGAGACTCTCCGCTTTCTGGAGAAAGTGGCGAGAACACCAAGTTTTTGCTTGAGTAACCTACAGCAGGCGCTGAATACCTCAGAACTCAACCTACCAGAGCTCAATAAGGTGGTGAATTTGATGGGCGCTTCCAACTTAACCCAGCTGGTAACACAAATCAGCAGCTTTATCAGCATTGAGGAGTGTGCTAATCTCACCCATGCCAGCCCACTGTGCCACACTTTGGAGCTCACAGACAATGTGGCAGGTTTTCTCAAAGAAATACCTGTCCTTAAAGAAAGCAAGGATACATTTTTTGTCATCCAATCCATGGTGCAGGTGTGGTGGGGAGAACTTGACAATACAGGCTGCCAGTTAAGTGATCTGGAAGGTGTGTATGGTTTAACTTTGTTCACATTACAGAATGAATCTGAGGTCCACTGGATCAGAACTTTTGCCGATTCACTTACTGATTTGCTGTGGAAGATCACATCAAATCTGCAGCAGCAAAGTGTTGAAAACCCGCACGACTCTGACACTGGAATGCAATTAGTGCAAGACTTATTCCAGCTGCTACTGAACAGCACTTTCCCCTACACGGAGATAAACAATTACCTTCACAATCCTGACATGGGATATGTGAGAGTGTACTTTGAAATAACAGAGTGGTACCTCAAAGAACTGGACAACCTAACAGCCTACAGCAACATCTCTGAGAGCCTGTACCCCTTCTACAGAGTGTCACAGCTGGCTTTAGCTGAAACCCTTTCAACCATTCAGTTCTCGGACAGCATTGGCTCTGAACTGAATATGACCCAAGAATTAGTTCAGTCCATCCAACCCCCTTTTGACGAATCAGACCTGAGAACCGTCATACAGTTCGTCAGTGATGTGTTGCTACCACAGCTGCAATTACTAACAGACCTGGCTCAGGCTACTCAGGGAGTCTTATCTCAGGACATGGACCAGCACTCACTTCAGGTCATTACAGACTCACTGCAAGGCATCAAGGGTTTTTACAGCGCTGCTCATTTGTGGATTAGAAACACCCAGTTCACCTCTGCAGTCTCCAGTGTTTTATTCTGGAACGAGACCTCCTCCAACTTCTCCTCCCAGTTGACAGCCATTGAAGAGGTGATCAGGGCCGTGGCGTTGTTTCTCCCTGGTGATCAGAGAGAGTACATTGAGGTGATCATTGATGTCTCTCAGACGCTCAGTGGACTGGTGCTGGAAAGCAACGGTGAAGGGCAGCTCAGCTACACACGCCTTTTTCAAACCATTCTGGAACTGGACGAAGTACTGTTAAACTTCACCAGTGGGTCTCCCTGGCCCATTCCTGAGTCTGTTGTCAGTGATTTGCTGAAGGTGCTGCAGGACTCTGTGACCCTCGCCACCTCGTCTCATTCGGCTCCACAATCAGCCTCGTCAGTCCTGCTCCACGTTTTGCAGGGAGTCAGGATTTATTTCAAGACCATCTCTGAAGCTGACCCCTCCAATGTCTGGAATCAGATGTGAGTCCCATGTGGTTGGCAGTTTGCAAGTCTATTTAATGGTTAGATATTACGACTGGCTGACCGGCACCAAATGCAAAGGAGGTTGGGTTAAAATAATAACGAATGTGTCAGAGAGTTCAGGTAGTCCACGGTTTTGCCAGAACATGGTTTATACTTTACAACCCATGATCCTGAATAACGTGCAGCCAAAGTCATGATAACACATGAGTCCTAGTAGCATGGAGCAACATATTCAGGAATGCAGAGCAATTCATACTCCAAAACTGCCATCTTCATTCAGTTAATTTAGACCTCCATGTCTTTTGTTTCTTTCAACTTTAGTTCTCAGATTGTTGAGAAATGAGAAATCATTTTGTTTGTAAAAAGTTAAGCAATCTATTTGGTGTTTTACATAAACGTTGTAATGGTATTGTATACTTGTTTGATATACCAAGAACATAACCTGGACATTTACATGGGATTCTATGGGAATATTTGTTTCCAAAAACGAATTTTAATTTACGGTGATTTCAAAGAACGTAACTACCACGATGTTCAAGAATAACCTGTACAAGCTTGGTAATTTAGGGCACTGTCCACGAGGAAAAGGAAATGAATGCACGTGGACCTGCGCAGAGACTTTTCAGAGTTCTGCTTTGCTTGGCCATTTGCCGGCTAAACATTATATGTAATTGTTTCTTCCTGTTGAATTTTTTTCAGCATTTATGAGTTGCTGCACGTCTATCCACCAGACACGACACGATCATTTAACGAGACCACCCTTCAAAATGTAGTGGGTCTTATCCTGGGTTGGAGCCAAGGTAAAAAAACATTGTTGTGGGAAACAATGAGGAAAAAACAAATTAACTGATTTATTTCTGATTTATTGCATTCATTTTGCACCATACAAAACAGACATTTTTTTAAAAACAGGGAACAATGATTCCTGGGGGACTGGAGAGACTCAGATTCCTGTGAATGTCTCCAACATTCTCAAAATCATTGAGGTAAAAATCCCGCAAAATTCCAAGCATCTGATCCTGGTCTTGATACTGTATTTGTGACTGACAGTAAGGAGCTGCGTGTTGTGTTGGCAGGTGCTGACATCTAACGGCTCCCTTGAGAACGTGAGTGAGCTGGTGCAGACGCTGCTCCACGATGTGTCCTCACTCATCCCTGGTAGTCAGCCCTGGACAGCCCTCCCTGACTCGCTGGGCCCAATCCTCATGAAGCTCCTCACTGGAGCTGCTGTCCAAGACCCCTGGCAAATGTGAGTTGCAGAGTGAGCAGAGGCAAGGCTGGGGTTGGTTGCTTAAAACTACGTTAGACTAGTGTAAACCAATAGTCTAGTCTCAATTTGACAGTTAGACTAGTCTAATGCAATTTAGACTTTTGTAAAAGGACAAGGACTGTCTAAGACTTAGCCTGGGGGTGAGGAGGCAACTTGTTAAGATGAACTTACAATTTCAGTCTATTGTTCCCTGAGACAACGGTAACACTGTCATTGATGCTGACTACTCCACCACTCCACCACTCCAACTCCCTGCTTTTATGCAGGAAGTCAGCCAATCAGTGACATCCAGAGGGTCAGGTGTTTCCAAATAATGATTAATCTTGTCAGGGTGTCTGGGAGGTGTAGTGTTGGCCTGCCGGCCAAGTAGTGCAACCCTTAGCACTACATTACAGTGTTTTAAGTTCTCAATTATGTATGGTTCAGCAAATTGCAACCGATGTGTGCGTGCTAGTGCGTGTGCATGTTTGCGTGTGCATGTGTGTTTGTGTATGTGTGTGTGTGTGTGTGTGCGTGTGTGTACTAGTGCGTGTGCGTGTGTGTATGCGTTTGTGTGTGTGTGCATGTGTGTGGAATCACAAGGCTATGTGAACAAACCTCCTGTCACCCCCATCAGTAGTAGGTTACTTGTGTTTTAAGTTCTCAATTATGTATTTATTCAGATGAGTTGGAAGCTCCCATCAAATTGACACATATTTCACACTCTTTCAGGATTGTTCAGGAGCTGCTGCAGAACAACACTGGAGAATCAAACTCGAGTGACTTTCAGACCTTGTTGAGTCTTTTCATGAATCAGAGCCAAGGTAAATATTGTTCTGAGATACAGAGAGATTGAAGCAATGAACAGCTTTAATGGATTCTGATAGATGAAATAAACGTTGTGAGGTATTACAGTTGTGAAACTGTAATCATTATCCATACTTTTTAAATATTTAATCAGGTTGAAACCTTAATGAAGTAAGAAAAATCATTCCTGGACAGTGTATGTTTAGCTTTCTGTGTTTAAAACAACAGCAACACAAATCTGCAGTTTATTAGCAAGGTAGTTCAATTACAGTGTGTTGTTCAGGTGTAATTACACATGAGTTGCATATTGTTCAGACAGTTCAGGTGCTGTGTCTTTGGACATTGATCTTCTCAACCTTGGTATATTGAATCCCTCTCCTGTGTCCTTGTGTCTTGAACAGGATACAATGGGTCCTGGTGGTCTGGTCAGCCTGGACTGGAGGACAACATTGTCAAACTCATCGAGGTGAGGAACAGTGTGAGCCGCAGCCCAGGCAGCAACAGAAACGGGGAGTCGCCCAGATGAGGATCAGTCCTGTGATTCTGGGGCGCTGTCTGTGAAGGTGTAACTCGGTTGTGTTGTTGTGCGAGAGCGCTGCGTTGTGATTCAGTAAGGAGCTGCGTGTCTTGTGTTGGCAGGTGCTGACATCTAACGGCTCCCTTGAGAACGTGAGTGAGCTTGTGCAGACGCTGCTCCACGATGTGTCCTCACTCATCCCTGGTAGTCAGCCCTGGAGTGGACAGCCCTGGACAGCCCTCCCTGACTCGCTGGGCCCAATCCTCATGAAGCTCCTCACTGGAGCTGCTGTCCAAGACCCCTGGCAAATGTGAGTAGCAGAGTGAGCAGAGGCAAGGCTGGGGTTGGTTGCTTAAAACTACGTTAGACTAGTGTAAACCAATAGTCTAGTCTTAATTTGACAGTTAGACTAGTCTAATGCAATTTAGACTTTTGTAAAAGGACAAGGACTGTCTAAGACTTAGCCTGGGGGTGAGGAGGCAACTTGTTCAGATGAACTTACAATTTCAGTCTATTGTTCCCTGAGACAACGGCAACACTGTCATTGATGCTGACTACTCCACCACTCCACCACTCCAACTCCCTGCTTTTATGCAGGAAGTCAGCCAATCAGTGACATCCAGAGGGTCAGGTGTTTCCAAATAATGATTAATCTTGTCAGGGTGTCTGGGAGGTGTAGTGTTGGCCTGCCGGCCAAGTAGTGCAACCCTTAGCACTACATTACAGTGTTTTAAGTTCTCAATTATGTATTTATTCAGATGAGCTGGAAGCTCCCATCAAATTGACACATATTTCACACTCTTTCAGGATTGTTCAGGAGCTGCTGCAGAACAACACTGGAGAATCAAACTCGAGTGACTTTCAGACCTTGTTGAGTCTTTTCATGAATCAGAGCCAAGGTAAATATTGTTCTGAGATACAGAGAGATTGAAGCAATGAACAGCTTTAATGGATTCTGATAGATGAAATAAACGTTGTGAGATATTACAGTTGTGAAACTGTAATCATTATCCATACTTTTTAAATATTTAATCAGGTTGAAACCTTAATGAAGTAAGAAAAATCATTCCTGGACAGTGTATGTTTAGCTTTCTGTGTTTAAAACAACAGCAACACAAATCTGCAGTTTATTAGCAAGGTAGTTCAATTACAGTGTGTTGTTCAGGTGTAATTACACATGAGTTGCATAATGTCCAGACAGTTAAGGTGCTGTGTCTTTGGACATTGATCTTCTCAACCTTGGTATATTGAATCCCTCTCCTGTGTCCTTGTGTCTTGAACAGGATACAATGGGTCCTGGTGGTCTGGTCAGCCTGGACTGGAGGACAACATTGTCAAACTCATCGAGGTGAGGAACAGTGTGAGCCGCAGCCCAGGCAGCAACAGAAACGGGGAGTCGCCCAGATGAGGATCAGTCCTGTGATTCTGGGGCGCTGTCTGTGAAGGTGTAACTCGGTTGTGTTGTTGTGCGAGAGCGCTGCGTTGTGATTCAGTAAGGAGCTGCGTGTCTTGTGTTGGCAGGTGCTGACATCTAACGGCTCCCTTGAGAACGTGAGTGAGCTGGTGCAGACGCTGCTCCACGATGTGTCCTCACTCATCCCTGGTAGTCAGCCCTGGACAGCCCTCCCTGACTCGCTGGGCCCAATCCTCATGAAGCTTCTCACTGGAGCTGCTGTCCAAGACCCCTGGCAAATGTGAGTAGCAGAGTGAGCAGAGGCAAGTGTAATGGGGCTCATTTGGTAGATGAGTAAGTGACCTAACTCCTTGGTGAAGTCAGGACAGCGTTTAGTCTCCTGCATTTGAAGACCTGGTTATTTGGTGTAGCAAGCTTAACACTCTAGTTTGGAGTCGCTGTGGTGCGGAGCTCAGAGGAGCGCCAGTGGTGCATGGTTCGAATCCTGATTTGGGGGGCTCTGACCACACCTGAAGCTAACTGAGAATTTAGTCTATATTTCAATGGAAACTGGTTGCCTAAGACTACAGCTACACACTATCTGATACTGACTCCTCCCAGTGTCTCACACTTGTCATTGATGCTGACAGGCGGAGCCCCTCATTGGCTCACACACGCTCCGCCCTCCCGCACATGAGCAATACCCCAAATCAATGAGACTCCTCCCTAATGATGAAAATAACCAATCCTGTGGTCCATTTACATTTTGAGGGAGGTCCACCTCCAATACGCAGATGTTTTCCATTAAATATTTGTTTGAGCTGAGTCTTCCATTGTTTTAGCACGTCTTTTACAAACTCCACACAACGTGGGTTGACACTTTAAACTTTTCTGTTGTTTTATCCCACACCTTGTGTTTGAGTACATCAGTGGAAGATTCAGAAAATGTCCCTAGATGCATTGATTCTCAGTTAGTGTGACCTGGTATCATCGCAATTTTAGAGAAGTATCCGCCATGTTTTTTTTTTTCCAAGTGTATTAAAGTTCCCAGAATGCATTGTGTGACTGACAAAGTCACACCAGTGTAAGGAAGATCTGTGTTATGGAAGTGTTTAAATGGAGTGCCTGTTGTTAGTATGAGTTATAATTGTACTAAGACTAGGACTTAGTCTAAGTTGATGGTTCCGGCCCCAGACCGGTTCCTACTGTAGCTCCATGTGATCTTCTGTGGAGAATGACATCATTCAGGTCAGGTGTCACAGTGCAGAGCCATGAGACGCCACATCACTGTCACTGTCCAGAGATGATGAACTTGCTCCATCTCTTGCTGGGGGTGGATGGTTCAGCAAATTGCAACCGATGTGTGCGTGCTAGTGCGTGTGCATGTTTGCGTGTGCGTGTGCATGTGTGTTTGTGTGTGTGTGTGTGTGTGCGTGTGTGTACTAGTGCGTGTGCGTGTGTGTATGCGTTTGTGTGTGTGTGCATGTGTGTGGAATCACAAGGCTATGTGAACAAACCTCCTGTCACCCCCATCAGTAGTAGGTTACTTGTGTTTTAAGTTCTCAATTATGTATTTATTCAGATGAGTTGGAAGCTCCCATCAAATTGACACATATTTCACACTCTTTCAGGATTGTTCAGGAGCTGCTGCAGAACAACACTGGAGAATCAAACTCGAGTGACTTTCAGACCTTGTTGAGTCTTTTCATGAATCAGAGCCAAGGTAAATATTGTTCTGAGATACAGAGAGATTGAAGCAATGAACAGCTTTAATGGATTCTGATAGATGAAATAAACGTTGTGAGGTATTACAGTTGTGAAACTGTAATCATTATCCATACTTTTTAAATATTTAATCAGGTTGAAACCTTAATGAAGTAAGAAAAATCATTCCTGGACAGTGTATGTTTAGCTTTCTGTGTTTAAAACAACAGCAACACAAATCTGCAGTTTATTAGCAAGGTAGTTCAATTACAGTGTGTTGTTCAGGTGTAATTACACATGAGTTGCATAATGTCCAGACAGTTCAGGTGCTGTGTCTTTGGACATTGATCTTCTCAACCTTGGTATATTGAATCCCTCTCCTGTGTCCTTGTGTCTTGAACAGGATACAATGGGTCCTGGTGGTCTGGTCAGCCTGGACTGGAGGACAACATTGTCAAACTCATTGAGGTGAGGAACAGTGTGAGCCGCAGCCCAGGCAGCAACAGAAACGGGGAGTCGCCCAGATGAGGATCAGTCCTGTGATTCTGGGGCGCTGTCTGTGAAGGTGTAACTCGGTTGTGTTGTTGTGCGAGAGCGCTGCGTTGTGATTCAGTAAGGAGCTGCGTGTCTTGTGTTGGCAGGTGCTGACATCTAACGGCTCCTTTGAGAACGTGAGTGAGCTGGTGCAGACGCTGCTCCACGATGTGTCCTCACTCATCCCTGGTAGTCAGCCCTGGACAGCCCTCCCTGACTCGCTGGGCCCAATCCTCATGAAGCTCCTCACTGGAGCTGCTGTCCAAGACCCCTGGCAAATGTGAGTAGCAGAGTGAGCAGAGGCAAGGCTGGGGTTGGTTGCTTAAAACTACGTTAGACTAGTGTAAACCAATAGTCTAGTCTTAATTTGACAGTTAGACTAGTCTAATGCAATTTAGACTTTTGTAAAAGGACAAGGACTGTCTAAGACTTAGCCTGGGGGTGAGGAGGCAACTTGTTCAGATGAACTTACAATTTCAGTCTATTGTTCCCTGAGACAACGGCAACACTGTCATTGATGCTGACTACTCCACCACTCCACCACTCCAACTCCCTGCTTTTATGCAGGAAGTCAGCCAATCAGTGACATCCAGAGGGTCAGGTGTTTCCAAATAATGATTAATCTTGTCAGGGTGTCTGGGAGGTGTAGTGTTGGCCTGCCGGCCAAGTAGTGCAACCCTTAGCACTACATTACAGTGTTTTAAGTTCTCAATTATGTATTTATTCAGATGAGTTGGAAGCTCCCATCAAATTGACACATATTTCACACTCTTTCAGGATTGTTCAGGAGCTGCTGCAGAACAACACTGGAGAATCAAACTCGAGTGACTTTCAGACCTTGTTGAGTCTTTTCATGAATCAGAGCCAAGGTAAATATTGTTCTGAGATACAGAGAGATTGAAGCAATGAACAGCTTTAATGGATTCTGATAGATGAAATAAACGTTGTGAGATATTACAGTTGTGAAACTGTAATCATTATCCATACTTTTTAAATATTTAATCAGGTTGAAACCTTAATGAAGTAAGAAAAATCATTCCTGGACAGTGTATGTTTAGCTTTCTGTGTTTAAAACAACAGCAACACAAATCTGCAGTTTATTAGCAAGGTAGTTCAATTACAGTGTGTTGTTCAGGTGTAATTACACATGAGTTGCATAATGTCCAGACAGTTCAGGTGCTGTGTCTTTGGACATTGATCTTCTCAACCTTGGTATATTGAATCCCTCTCCTGTGTCCTTGTGTCTTGAACAGGATACAATGGGTCCTGGTGGTCTGGTCAGCCTGGACTGGAGGACAACATTGTCAAACTCATCGAGGTGAGGAACAGTGTGAGCCGCAGCCCAGGCAGCAACAGAAACGGGGAGTCGCCCAGATGAGGATCAGTCCTGTGATTCTGGGGCGCTGTCTGTGAAGGTGTAACTCGGTTGTGTTGTTGTGCGAGAGCGCTGCGTTGTGATTCAGTAAGGAGCTGCGTGTCTTGTGTTGGCAGGTGCTGACATCTAACGGCTCCCTTGAGAACGTGAGTGAGCTGGTGCAGACGCTGCTCCACGATGTGTCCTCACTCATCCCTGGTAGTCAGCCCTGGACAGCCCTCCCTGACTCGCTGGGCCCAATCCTCATGAAGCTTCTCACTGGAGCTGCTGTCCAAGACCCCTGGCAAATGTGAGTAGCAGAGTGAGCAGAGGCAAGTGTAATGGGGCTCATTTGGTAGATGAGTAAGTGACCTAACTCCTTGGTGAAGTCAGGACAGCGTTTAGTCTCCTGCATTTGAAGACCTGGTTATTTGGTGTAGCAAGCTTAACACTCTAGTTTGGAGTCGCTGTGGTGCGGAGCTCAGAGGAGCGCCAGTGGTGCATGGTTCGAATCCTGATTTGGGGGGCTCTGACCACACCTGAAGCTAACTGAGAATTTAGTCTATATTTCAATGGAAACTGGTTGCCTAAGACTACAGCTACACACTATCTGATACTGACTCCTCCCAGTGTCTCACACTTGTCATTGATGCTGACAGGCGGAGCCCCTCATTGGCTCACACACGCTCCGCCCTCCCGCACATGAGCAATACCCCAAATCAATGAGACTCCTCCCTAATGATGAAAATAACCAATCCTGTGGTCCATTTACATTTTGAGGGAGGTCCACCTCCAATACGCAGATGTTTTCCATTAAATATTTGTTTGAGCTGAGTCTTCCATTGTTTTAGCACGTCTTTTACAGACTCCACACAACGTGGGTTGACGCTTTAAACTTTTCTGTTGTTTTATCCCACACCTTGTGTTTGAGTACATCAGTGGAAGATTCAGAAAATGTCCCTAGATGCATTGATTCTCAGTTAGTGTGACCTGGTATCATCGCAATTTTAGAGAAGTATCCGCCATGTTTTTTTTTTTCCAAGTGTATTAAAGTTCCCAGAATGCATTGTGTGACTGACAAAGTCACACCAGTGTAAGGAAGATCTGTGTTATGGAAGTGTTTAAATGGAGTGCCTGTTGTTAGTATGAGTTATAATTGTACTAAGACTAGGACTTAGTCTAAGTTGATGGTTCCGGCCCCAGACCGGTTCCTACTGTAGCTCCATGTGATCTTCTGTGGAGAATGACATCATTCAGGTCAGGTGTCACAGTGCAGAGCCATGAGACGCCACATCACTGTCACTGTCCAGAGATGATGAACTTGCTCCATCTCTTGCTGGGGGTGGATGGTTCAGCAAATTGCAACCGATGTGTGCGTGCTAGTGCGTGTGCATGTTTGCGTGTGCGTGTGCATGTGTGTTTGTGTGTGTGTGTGTGTGTCCGTGTGTGTACTAGTGCGTGTGCGTGTGTGTATGCGTTTGTGTGTGTGTGCATGTGTGTGGAATCACAAGGCTATGTGAACAAACCTCCTGTCACCCCCATCAGTAGTAGGTTACTTGTGTTTTAAGTTCTCAATTATGTATTTATTCAGATGAGCCGGAAGCTCCCATCAAATTGACACATATTTCACACTCTTTCAGGATTGTTCAGGAGCTGCTGCAGAACAACACTGGAGAATCAAACTCGAGTGACTTTCAGACCTTGTTGAGTCTTTTCATGAATCAGAGCCAAGGTAAATATTGTTCTGAGATACAGAGAGATTGAAGCAATGAACAGCTTTAATGGATTCTGATAGATGAAATAAACGTTGTGAGATATTACAGTTGTGAAACTGTAATCATTATCCATACTTTTTAAATATTTAATCAGGTTGAAACCTTAATGAAGTAAGAAAAATCATTCCTGGACAGTGTATGTTTAGCTTTCTGTGTTTAAAACAACAGCAACACAAATCTGCAGTTTATTAGCAAGGTAGTTCAATTACAGTGTGTTGTTCAGGTGTAATTACACATGAGTTGCATAATGTCCAGACAGTTCAGGTGCTGTGTCTTTGGACATTGATCTTCTCAACCTTGGTATATTGAATCCCTCTCCTGTGTCCTTGTGTCTTGAACAGGATACAATGGGTCCTGGTGGTCTGGTCAGCCTGGACTGGAGGACAACATTGTCAAACTCATCGAGGTGAGGAACAGTGTGAGCCGCAGCCCAGGCAGCAACAGAAACGGGGAGTCGCCCAGATGAGGATCAGTCCTGTGATTCTGGGGCGCTGTCTGTGAAGGTGTAACTCGGTTGTGTTGTTGTGCGAGAGCGCTGCGTTGTGATTCAGTAAGGAGCTGCGTGTCTTGTGTTGGCAGGTGCTGACATCTAACGGCTCCCTTGAGAACGTGAGTGAGCTGGTGCAGACGCTGCTCCACGATGTGTCCTCACTCATCCCTGGTAGTCAGCCCTGGACAGCCCTCCCTGACTCGCTGGGCCCAATCCTCATGAAGCTTCTCACTGGAGCTGCTGTCCAAGACCCCTGGCAAATGTGAGTAGCAGAGTGAGCAGAGGCAAGGCTGGGGTTGGTTGCTTAAAACTACGTTAGACTAGTGTAAACCAATAGTCTAGTCTTAATTTGACAGTTAGACTAGTCTAATGCAATTTAGACTTTTGTAAAAGGACAAGGACTGTCTAAGACTTAGCCTGGGGGTGAGGAGGCAACTTGTTCAGATGAACTTACAATTTCAGTCTATTGTTCCCTGAGACAACGGCAACACTGTCATTGATGCTGACTACTCCACCACTCCACCACTCCAACTCCCTGCTTTTATGCAGGAAGTCAGCCAATCAGTGACATCCAGAGGGTCAGGTGTTTCCAAATAATGATTAATCTTGTCAGGGTGTCTGGGAGGTGTAGTGTTGGCCTGCCGGCCAAGTAGTGCAACCCTTAGCACTACATTACAGTGTTTTAAGTTCTCAATTATGTATTTATTCAGATGAGCTGGAAGCTCCCATCAAATTGACACATATTTCACACTCTTTCAGGATTGTTCAGGAGCTGCTGCAGAACAACACTGGAGAATCAAACTCGAGTGACTTTCAGACCTTGTTGAGTCTTTTCATGAATCAGAGCCAAGGTAAATATTGTTCTGAGATACAGAGAGATTGAAGCAATGAACAGCTTTAATGGATTCTGATGGATGAAATAAACGTTGTGAGATATTACAGTTGTGAAACTGTAATCATTATCCATACTTTTTAAATATTTAATCAGGTTGAAACCTTAATGAAGTAAGAAAAATCATTCCTGGACAGTGTTTGTTTAGCTTTCTGTGTTTAAAACAACAGCAACACAAATCTGCAGTTTATTAGCAAGGTAGTTCAATTACAGTGTGTTGTTCAGGTGTAATTACACATGAGTTGCATATTGTTCAGACAGTTCAGGTGCTGTGTCTTTGGACATTGATCTTCTCAACCTTGGTATATTGAATCCCTCTCCTGTGTCCTTGTGTCTTGAACAGGATACAATGGGTCCTGGTGGTCTGGTCAGCCTGGACTGGAGGACAACATTGTCAAACTCATCGAGGTGAGGAACAGTGTGAGCCGCAGCCCAGGCAGCAACAGAAACGGGGAGTCGCCCAGATGAGGATCAGTCCTGTGATTCTGGGGCGCTGTCTGTGAAGGTGTAACTCGGTTGTGTTGTTGTGCGAGAGCGCTGCGTTGTGATTCAGTAAGGAGCTGCGTGTCTTGTGTTGGCAGGTGCTGACATCTAACGGCTCCCTTGAGAACGTGAGTGAGCTGGTGCAGACGCTGCTCCACGATGTGTCCTCACTCATCCCTGGTAGTCAGCCCTGGACAGCCCTCCCTGACTCGCTGGGCCCAATCCTCATGAAGCTTCTCACTGGAGCTGCTGTCCAAGACCCCTGGCAAATGTGAGTAGCAGAGTGAGCAGAGGCAAGGCTGGGGTTGGTTGCTTAAAACTACGTTAGACTAGTGTAAACCAATAGTCTAGTCTTAATTTGACAGTTAGACTAGTCTAATGCAATTTAGACTTTTGTAAAAGGACAAGGACTGTCTAAGACTTAGCCTGGGGGTGAGGAGGCAACTTGTTCAGATGAACTTACAATTTCAGTCTATTGTTCCCTGAGACAACGGCAACACTGTCATTGATGCTGACTACTCCACCACTCCACCACTCCAACTCCCTGCTTTTATGTAGGAAGTCAGCCAATCAGTGACATCCAGAGGGTCAGGTGTTTCCAAATAATGATTAATCTTGTCAGGGTGTCTGGGAGGTGTAGTGTTGGCCTGCCGGCCAAGTAGTGCAACCCTTAGCACTACATTACAGTGTTTTAAGTTCTCAATTATGTATTTATTCAGATGAGTTGGAAGCTCCCATCAAATTGACACATATTTCACACTCTTTCAGGATTGTTCAGGAGCTGCTGCAGAACAACACTGGAGAATCAAACTCGAGTGACTTTCAGACCTTGTTGAGTCTTTTCATGAATCAGAGCCAAGGTAAATATTGTTCTGAGATACAGAGAGATTGAAGCAATGAACAGCTTTAATGGATTCTGATAGATGAAATAAACGTTGTGAGATATTACAGTTGTGAAACTGTAATCATTATCCATACTTTTTAAATATTTAATCAGGTTGAAACCTTAATGAAGTAAGAAAAATCATTCCTGGACAGTGTATGTTTAGCTTTCTGTGTTTAAAACAACAGCAACACAAATCTGCAGTTTATTAGCAAGGTAGTTCAATTACAGTGTGTTGTTCAGGTGTAATTACACATGAGTTGCATGTTGTTCAGACAGTTCAGGTGCTGTGTCTTTGGACATTGATCTTCTCAACCTTGGTATATTGAATCCCTCTCCTGTGTCCTTGTGTCTTGAACAGGATACAATGGGTCCTGGTGGTCTGGTCAGCCTGGACTGGAGGACAACATTGTCAAACTCATTGAGGTGAGGAACAGTGTGAGCCGCAGCCCAGGCAGCAACAGAAACGGGGAGTCGCCCAGATGAGGATCAGTCCTGTGATTCTGGGGCGCTGTCTGTGAAGGTGTAACTCGGTTGTGTTGTTTTGCGAGAGCGCTGCGTTGTGATTCAGTAAGGAGCTGCGTGTCTTGTGTTGGCAGGTGCTGACATCTAACGGCTCCCTTGAGAACGTGAGTGAGCTGGTGCAGACGCTGCTCCATGATGTGTCCTCACTCATCCCTGGTAGTCAGCCCTGGACAGCCCTCCCTGACTCGCTGGGCCCAATCCTCATGAAGCTCCTCACTGGAGCTGCTGTCCAAGACCCCTGGCAATTGTGAGTAGCAGAGTGAGGCTTATGTCATGGAGAATCTTTCATCAATCAATCAATCAATCAATCACATTTATTTGTATAGCACATTTAAAAACAACACGTTGACCAAAGTTCATTACATTGAGAAAATTTTTAATACAATTTCAAACATTAACAATTTTAAACAAGACA
Organism: Amia ocellicauda; assembly: GCF_036373705.1. Classification (NCBI taxonomy): domain Eukaryota; kingdom Metazoa; phylum Chordata; class Actinopteri; order Amiiformes; family Amiidae; genus Amia; species Amia ocellicauda. Next base: position 1,184,588 of record NC_089865.1, on the reverse strand, counting down.
TAACAGAACTTCTTAGAACAATTATAAGCAATAGAATATAAATTAGTCTTCGATTGAGACTTACAGGACTCAATACTGTAACATTATCTAATACGAATCGGCAGACTATTCCAAAGACGAGGGGCTTTGGGACTTGTGGTTATTCGAGCACAGTAATCTCGTAGGGTGCAGGAATGTGTAATTATAGTATGAAGGACTCATTCTGTGTCTAATGGTTCCAGCAGACCGCAGTGCCTGTATGTATGTGTGGGAGTGTAAGTATGTGTTTGTTTCACAACTGCATGTTCACACCTAGTATTTCTTTGCTTTCCCGGATCGCCTGCATGCCAGGGCTGATCCAAATGCTTAGAGCAGGATTGGCCGGCTCACTTTGCTTCATCCCTAGAGCTCAATTCATTAATGCTGTTCTTGCCATAAATATTTCTAGTGTGAGATGCATGAATATCTGGAATGAAAATCACACTCATTAGCGAGCCAAGGAGCCTGTCCCTAATGAACACGACAGGATCATAACTATGAAGTTCACCATCCATTCCAGTACTGAAGCCTGAATAGTTTTGTTGATTTATAATCTGCCCTGACCTTCGGAGTAAGTGTATCGGCCCGGGTGCCGTAATGCCGTGTGCTTGCTCTCCATGTGTCTCAGAGTACGGGTGCTGCTGGACAGAGTGTTGACCATGCTGAGGGACACTCCGGCCTGGGAGACGCTGCAGGGCTTCCTGTCCATGGAACAGGAAGTGACCAGCATTCTCCTTCACCATTTCAATCTGGAAACAGGTAATGATAACACAGGAAACACACACACACCGTGGACGATGTTTATCTCTGGACTGCATCTAACGAGATGGCTCCTCTTTTGTCAGAGCTCATGGACCAGGTCAAGGAGGCAATGGACAACCTGACAGCAGAGATTCAGCAGAGCCGGGTCACCTCTGGCCAGAACTGCACGGAGTTGGCCGGGCTAGTCCTTCAGGCCGTGCTCAACACTGTCCAAGTCATCAGAGAGGTGAGGAGGCTGGGAGGGCCTGAGTCTAAACCCTTACACTAAACACTTACCTCCTGGATAGTGGAAAAACGACAAAATCACCTATGCTGTGTCCAGTGTGAAAGACAATTCTCGTGATTCTGTAGTTTTTCCGATATCCAGGACGTTCTGCCACAGCACATTCCTGAAAGCATGCATGCTGGCTTTTAATATTATCAATTTTAAAGGTTTATACTTTGCTAATTTGATAGACTCGACCTGGAAGAGCGGTGAACATCTTACTCAACACGTAGAGGGCAACACACTAGATCTCTACCTTTAACACACATCTTTTACAATGCTGCCAAAAATACCTTGAGTTTTCTATAGGTTTATCTAAGGACTTTTTTTTTTTCATTTATTCTCTTTACCCTTCTGCCCCACCTAGAGGGATAATACTCTGACCTTTAAATAGAAACAACCGGCTCCGAATTACATTATAGGAATGAACCGCACCTACTGGGTGCGGCCGAGAAGCAGTTTGCAGTGCCAGCTTGGCAAGGGTTCATCCCCGACACGGTCCTTTCAGAGGACTCTGTCCCCTTGTTGTCCTGCGCCCCTGTTCCAGATCAGCCGCCCCTCGTGGTGTCTGGGGGGTTTGTTTCTGCCTCGGCCTTAAGAATGATTAGTGAGAATGAGAATGGAAACTAGGAGTGCTCTGTGTCCAGGAATCAACTGTAAAGACATTTGACACAATTCATCCTAGTATAAGCAGCCTGCTTGTGTAACATCCAGTCACATGTCTGGAGTGAATGTGAAGTCACCTGTGGGAAATGAATACATGTGATATTCTAAGCGCATGTTAGTGTTTGGGGGTGTTGAGGTCCAACAGTCTCTATGGTTTTAAAGAAACGTAATGGCCAGTTCCTCAATAACAACAGTAATTTAGTCAGTGAAGGGAGAAATCTTATATCGCAGATTAAGTATCTCAACACAACATTCGGATCCAAGGAGCGGCCGCCGTGCTCCCGGGAGTGTTCACAGACTTTGCTGTTCGTCCTCCGTCTCCTTTGTCCGGCTGGCAGTGAAGGGAGAGTGCTGGAGGCGTGGGCTGCTCTCCGGTGTCACCATCACCCCTGTCAGTCTCCGGCCTGTTCCCCTGGCTGGTAAACCCCTGATCTGAATGGTAGTCATGGCCTCCCCTGTCCTGTTCTCTCTCCTGTGCAGGCGGGCATGGCGGGGCAGGATGTGAGCTGCAGGTACGTGACGTGGGTTTGGGCCGAGGCCGGCGCCGGGCTGGGGATTGGAAGCGGCACCGTGGAGAGCTGGTGCAACACCACCCTGTTGCCTCTTGTGAAGGAATGGGGATCTCTGACCGGCAACCTCAGCCAGATGCTCAACAGCTCAGTGAGTGGGCTTCTCTCTCTCACTCTCTTTCTCTGCCTCTTTCTCTCTCTCTCTGTTTGACCAGGAAATTAAGGGGCCTCTACAGGAAAGGTTGACAGATAGATGTTCAAGTTGTCTCGTAGGTCTCTGATGTCGATTCACAAGTAGGAGAAAACAAAACAAAAGTGAGCACACAAAGGAACGAAAGTGAACTCGGCAGAAAACAGACACATCACATGAAGCACAACAGCAAGAAAAGCTAAACAATCAAATAAAACAGTCATCTGAACAGAAATAAATAAAGTTAAACTGAAATTCTGTACGTACCACATAACTGAAAATAGAGCAGTTTATATAGTAACAAATATAAAAATGAGTGATATCAATAAATTAACAAACAAACACTGTTCTGTTTAAGCAAAATACTATTGTTTTCATGTAGTCAATGTGACGGCTTCTGACAGCTACAGGTGAAGAGGATTATAACTCTTTTATCCTTTGCGATCCCGCCTTTTATTAAACCATCAGGGGATTAAAAACACATATTTAGGAAATACAGCCAACCGCATATCTTTCACAACCACAGAGTAATTAACGTTTTAAAAGTGTTACCCGTGGTGGTTGTGGAGTTAATTGGCAGGCTCACTTGTTCAAGCATGCTGTAGTAGTTACTATTGCAGTTTAGCGTAACTCTTGAAGTGGTTGTGTTTAAGCACATTATCACCATGCTTACAGAAGCAATTTTGTAACTGAGAACTCAGCTGGAAGCAAACTGAGTGACACAGGGTCCCCTAGCAGTGCCGGCTCTGCGTGTTATTGAAAGCACTATTTTCAGCTGCACAAACAAACCACTAGATGGAGGGGTAGACCAGCAGTTCAGCAGCACCGGAAGATTCGTGCTGGAGAAGGATTTCAGAGGGAGACTAATGCAACCTTTGATTTCTTTTCATCTCCCTTCTCTTCTTTCCCACAGGAGGCCGACGTGGTTCCAGCGGAAGGTGACAACGTCACGGCAGCGTCGGTCATGAGGGATCTACAGGCTCTGTGCCTCGCGTCCCGCCGATTCTCTCACAGCGTCAGGCGGTTCTACCTGGCCCTGTTCGAAGAAATGATGGCCAACAGCACTGTGGATAACGGCACTGTGGACAACTCCACCTGCAACATGCAGACGGCGCAGCTCTCAGGCTTGCATGTGTACGATAATGTCTGGATTCCCTCGCTTGCTCTTCTCTTCCTTTCTCTATCCTCCCATTCTCCCTCGTGCTTTCCTTTTTTTTGGAAGCAGACAGTTCATTTCATACCATGACAATGAACCCCACAAATGCCACAATTCATACATGTCACTGTCACCACTGCTTCTATGAATGATAATAATAACAGTAGAGCGCATACTTAATTAATTGATTTGCTATTTGATTACCATAACCTCCTGAGCATTGGGACCATGCGCAGGTCCATGGCACAACCCTAGAGAACAGTGTTTCAGATACATGGCAAAGGCAAATAAGTGTGAGTCTAGATTGAGTGACACCCTGCTCTGTCCTCCCCCCAGCGCGCTGGCCGTGTCGTCGGTTGTGAGTCCTCTACTGCGCGCACATGCTGCCCGGCCTGAAATGCTTCACTGCATGGAGGCCATGGAGTGGATAGTGCACCACGCCTTACAGAGCAACGGCACAGCGGAGAACAACTGCAGCTCTCTGTACGGTGAGTACGGCATCCATCCTCACCCCCCCCCTCTACAATGCTGGAAGAGCTGCTCCTCAACACAGCGTGAACTACAGACACACTTAGAGGCACACGCTCCAGTCCGTGGTTTGAAAATTAAAATACATTCTGGCGTCAGCCTTTTTGACTGCTATTTACATGCTGCAATAGATCAAGATAGATATGAAATCAAATATCAAATATCAAAAGGATGACTTTGTTTTCATTTTTCCTCAGACAACACGACGGCACCTTCAATGATGAGGGGCTGCAACGGACTGGAATACGAATTGCTGTTTCATCAGGCCGCTGTCAACATTTCGGATCTAATTGCCAGGTAACCCTCCCTTCAGACCAGGCTGGGACACGGAGCTGCACAGACTTACATCAAGCTCACCTTCAGCTATTTAGAAAGTATTTAATTGTATTAATTAACGGAGGTTGAGGATATGGTGGTTTGTTTAACAATTAAAAGCCTTGCTAGACTCAGACTAACCCTACTTCCCCTGTGTACTTAATTAACCTGTGTCCCTGTTTTAAACGATATATTTCAGACTGCTGGATGGGACTAGGATGTATATTTCAGAGAACACCGCTCTTTTCAGTGCACAAGACCAAGCAGGGCAAGGCCTGCCCATGCGAGACATCGAGCTTCTGTTCAAGACTGTTCCCAGTCTCTTCCCAGGGAACGGCACAGAGACAGTACAGCTCTGGATGGAAGTTCTCCACGGCGTCCTAAACGAGTCTGCGTCAAACTGGTCCATGAGCTCCCTGCAGTCAGCCTGGAACGGCAGTGTCTCAGATACTCTATACGGGCAATTCATGCATAAACTCAGGACAGATGCGTTTGTGACAAGGCTGAGGGACATTCTTGTGTCTTTGAACCGTCTTTTCAACAGCAGCGCCTTTATTTCCAAGCTGGACGCTCTAACTACACAGATTACTGGGGGTCCAAGCCAGAAAAACAACATAAGCTCTGTGTTTTATCTCCTCTCCGTCATGTCTAGGTCTGAGCAGTGGCCAAAATATGCTGAGGTGTTTAGAAAGATTTGCCGTCTGCAAAGGAACCAAAGTGGGTCTGTTAACCTACAAACAGTGAGAGAGACCACTGGCAAATTAATGGACCTGGTCTCTGCCTTTTCAGCGCAGTCATCCCGAAACATTGCAACCAGGCAGGATGAGATATTGAAGGTGTTAAACCGTATTCTGATGAACAGGAAGCCGGAGAACAGCACTGATGTTTTTGTACAACTCAACAGCACCTTGAACAGCCTACTCCAGAAGAACACCAACATGACCAAGGAAATCGCAGCCTCCTCACAGTTTTTTGCAATTCTAGAAGATCTTTTGAGTCCCTCCTCCCAGCAGGAATTGCAGACCAGTGCCGGTCCCTATCTCGATGCGTACAAACAAGCTCTTTCTGTGTTCGGCCCATTCCTGCCTCCAGATCAGAGCAGGTACTTGAACTTCTCATGGCAGGTTACCAGTGGCTTTGTGCATCTCTTTCAAGATCCAAACAACTTGGAAAGCAACATGCAATTCGTGAACATGACCTTGGCTTCCCTTGACGATCTCCTCGGAGGTGCAGCAGGGAATTTCACCCTCCCAAGTGGACAGACTCTTGAAGAAGTGTTAAAGCCCTTGCTCACAGTGCCCATCATTAACATAGAAGTTATCTGGAGCTTGGCAACCTCAAATAACTCTCTCAGGGATGCAGCGGAACAACTCCAGTTTGCAGAGGATATTGTCACCCGTCTATTGCCATATCTTCCTGAGGATCAGAGGCCTTACATCAATTCAACTCTCCTGCAGGTCTTGCCCACACTTCCAGACTTCTCCAACACCACTAACATCACCGATATTTTCTATACACTCTCAGGACCACTTACATACTCCCTTATGTCGGCGCTCAATGTCACAGATTCCACTTATGGTAACCTATCCTGGGACCTGTTCACCGTCGCAGAGCTGCTGACCCGTAGCCTGATGATGAGCCTGGCATCTAACCAGTCCTCTGCTGATCTAACTGTGATGCTCGAGCCACTTACACAGATGCTGAACACTTTTGCACTTCTGCTGCCTCCGGATGTGAGCCGTTTCCTGAACACCTCGGTGCAAGGCATAGATATTCTGGCTACTTTCCTGAGTAACAGCAACAGCTCGACCGATGCCTTGGCCAGCACCGCAGCAATTCTGGAAGTCTTTCGGAAGCTCCTAGGGATTGTGCCAGACCCCACCACGCAGGCCCTGGGCAACATCTTCCAAGCCCACGGAGAGGTCCTCCAGAGGATCATGCAGGTGTACTCATCTCGCGTGGCTACATCATCCAAAGATATCACCACACTGATAATGGGCCAGCTGAGCAACGATCTGAGCCTGGCTAACGGCAGCAAAGGGGTGGACAGTGTCCAACAGGCAATAGAGCTCTTCCAGGGCAATGCCAGGGATCTGCTGAGAAATAACTCAACAACCTGGGTGGATGAGTGAGTACCTTTCATCCTTGCTTACTAGCTTCATTGCAAGAACAATAAACACACAAAAGATCATGCTTTTTTTAAAAACGTAAAAGACTATCTAGATTAAATTAAAGCCATACATCTCGTATTTTTACAGGGTGCTGGAAAATCAATAGAATTTCAGCCTGGTAACACAAACCCACACGCAGTAGTCCAGTAGAAATGGTGATCTACTGTCTCCTTTCCATAGCTGTTAGCAGGTGGCCCAATCCCTTGTGTTGATGGTGTAGAACAAGGGTGTTTGAGCAGAGCAGAGCAAATCTCTGATGGTTATGTACTTCCCAGTTAGGCTGTTGATGCAGGGCGGTGCAGTGTTGCTATTGTACCCTCGCAGCTTTTATCTGCACCAGCTCTGTTGCCCTCTGTCTGAATGAGGCCGTGTAACAGTGTGCACTTTGTGCTTTAGGCTTTTTATCATCTTGGTGGAGACTTTGGACATTCTGCCATCCCAACAGTCCTACGTGCCTCTGATGAGGACCCTGACCAGAAGCCTGGCTGTGGACTACAGAGGTAGGGCGTCTGTCTATCTGTTGTCTCTGGCTGTTCGTGAGGAATTCCCCAGCCAACTCCTTAGGATCCTGTAGGAAAAGTCTAGATGGGATGCTTGGATCATTAAGCTTCTAGCAGCCAAGCAAAGCAAGATCTCTCTTTACGCTTGTGTGCTCAGTTTGCCAGGCTTTGAGAGGGTGAATGCTTCTGTAGACATGACTGCCGGATATGTACGTCATTTTCTCCATTTGTTATTTGTCAAGAAAAACAGCACAGTTGAAATGACCATGACTGACACACACAAATACAGTCAAAACAATTATTGATGACTGTGAGAAGTGATATTCAGTGACTGCGATCACCGGCGCACTCGTTTATTTCAATGGGCACAGAGCAGCAGCAATGGCTTTACGATGCTCCTTCCTGTATTGCGCTCTCAGGCTAACAGCTATTATACTTTACTGTCTATGATGGTGCTCTAAATCCCACTTGCAAGCGTGAAAGAGCACTCCTCCGAACCAAAGTGTCCCTTTTCATGTCAAGGGTATCCAGGTCGTTCTCAATACCTGCGACTAGTTAAGCAGCACAATACAGGAGCTAACAGAGCTTTAGTGCCACCCTCCTCTCAGGGAAGATCGGTTTCCATGCCTTGCGGGGCTGTGATGTGCTCAGTACAGCGCTATTTCCTGAAGGTAAACGCGTGCATTATTTTGACTGAAACCGTATACTGTGGAATAAATGTCAGCCAGGTTCGTCGAGACACAGGAGGCCAATTTCACAGCAGCAGCACAAGATATTCAGCACCTTATAAAGTCTCATTTCCGAATTCAATCACTTTATTTTTCGGTATGTTTGCTTTCCACTAAGTAGCACACGTTTAGTATGCTTCCCATCCTGATTTGATCATGATAAATCTGTTTGTAATTAAGTTCCGGGCCTCCGCTGATCCCTTTGTGTAATCTCACTGGCAACTCCCTTCCCTGGGGAGACTTCTCCCTGTCAATGGAAATGGTTGGAATATTTATTTTAGTTTACCTGACAGGGCTTATTCAAAAACTAAAACTAACAAACAACCAACTCCCTCTCCAAACAGACAAGACTAAACAAAAAGAAACCAGACTTACTGCTCCCTGCTGGTCCTATTGAAGCCCATGGAGATACGTGTCCCTCTGAGCCATTGTCTGTGTTGACTTTCTCTCCCCTTTAGATAACCAGCCGGTGCTGGCCGAGGCCGGCCGGGCTCTCTCTGCGGTTTTCCTGAACCCCTGGAACACAGGCAACTACTCAGAGACCCTCAGCAGCCTGAAGACAAAGGTGACAGCATCCCTCTGGGGTCTAATACGTGTCTTATGGTGATCTTATGTGCTGCAAACACAGTGGCTGACAGACAAGCCCGTTGTCCATGCCCGTCTGTGATTGTGCATGTGAAGATTACTCCATCTTTGTTTTTATAGTGGAATATATTGAGAATTTATGTCAGTGGAGCATAGTAGTAGTAGTAGTAGTAGTAGTAGTAATAGTATCTCTGGAGGCTTCTGAGTTCAGGAGCTTTCACTGGCACCTAGGTTCTCTGATGTCTTGATAAGACAGAGTGCAGGTGTAAATAAACTGTCATCCAGTTCTCCCTTAAGATAACGTGTAAAGAAACTCTGATGGTCAAGGACATCTGTGTGGGCGTCTCGAACCCTTTCAACAGTGGGATCCACACTTAGGTCCAAGCCTACCTTCGTTTCTACCATATTCAATTGTTCGTTTGCCTGTTGGTTTGTTTTAAAAGAGACAACGACTTTTGCCAAGAATTACTGAATGACATGCCACGTCTCCATTGCTCTTGCAGACGGATGCGGTGCAGCAGGCCAAGGCCTCTGTGTGCCAGCTGGAGCAGCTTGGATCGGTGCAGCTGCTGTACGGCCTGGGCGGGGTCTCTCCGACGGTGATGTGTGACACGGGGGTGCCGGTGGTGCACGCCATGCTCAGTCTGTCCCACAGCCTTCTGAACTCCTATGGCAACCGCACCTACAACCTGAGCAGCATGCCCCAGGGCCTGTTCAACATGCTGGTTGGGGACCCGCAAATGTTCGATGTCAACAGCAACTGGTACACCACCCCCACTCGCCCCCATCTCCCTCTCTCCCTGTCTGTCTGTCTTTCCTTCTGTCTTTGTTTCTTTCTTGATTCTTTTCTTTTCGGTCTTTTCTCTCTTACATTTTTTCACTCCCGTTGCTTAACTTTTGTTTTGTATTTTCTTCTCTCTCTCTCTCTCTCTCTCTCTCTCTCTCTCTTTCTGTCTGTGTCTTTGATTCTCTTTTCCTGGCACAGCTGTGTCTGTACCTCCTGCGTGCCGAATGTGTGTGTGTATGTGTGTGTGTGTGACTCAGCACTGTCTAGATGCTGACAGCCTGTCTGTGTTTCAGGACGTCGGCCTTCACAGCTGGCCTAGGCATCAACGTCAAGAGTCTGGACTACCTGAACATCACCGCTGCTCCCGTTGGTAGGACATCCCCTCTGCGCTCTCGGCCCCGAGCTGAGCTCAGCACGAAGCCATTAGCAAAGAGTGCATTCACAAACAAAATGCTGTCGAGCTGGGCAATAAAAAATATACACGAACACAATACTAATTACGAATATACGCAGTAGTGGCTGTGAAACGTTGCACATCAGTGCATTGGCAAATGGAATTCAGCAGGTAGCAAAACTGTTTACTGAAGTGACAGTGATTAGTCTTTATGATTTGAAAAAAACATCACTGAGGGAGTTGCGTACGGTGACTGTGCAGTTTTCTATTGTGTTTTTTTATTTTGAAGGTGACATTCTCTGCAATGTAGTGTGGGTGGCTCTGCATTGTTTGCGATCATTATATTGTCTCCAAAGCTTAAACAGAGGCTACGTTTGTCCTCCGTCTCATTCCCCAGATAGGTGAGCGCTGATGTCTGTGTCGTTGTGTTTGTGTTCCTCAGGCACTCTCCAGGTGTCTGACCTGTTCAGAAACAAGACCGACTTCATGTCTGATCTGTACAACCTGACTGGGATTCCCATCGAAGTTATCAGCGCCTTGATGCAATCAGGGGTTCCCGCGAACAGCGTCCATGTGAGTGACAGACACACACACACATGTCCTCAGCATCAGTCACTCAGCCTGGACAGATAACATTGAATACATTTGTCCAATTCAGGTCTGAAAGTTCAAACTCCTGTCATCAGTGTCTCCATGGCCAATGAAGGCTTCTTCATGTTTCTAAGGTTGCCTGTGACCCTGACAGTGTGGGTACGGTGCATCTGTTTGCCAGTGGGGTTGCCTTCAGGGATGTCATGGCTGCTCTCTGTGTGTTGCCCCTCAGATACTGTCCTGGCTGACCAACCTGCACTCCTGCAGCGACCCAGCGCAGCTGCAGCTGTCCGCAGCCGACGAGCTCGTCTTCCGGACCGTGTGCTCCTTCACGCCTCTGCAGTGGTACAACTTCCTGGTCACTGTGGTCCACTATGTCGACCTGGATACATTCATTTTCAAGGTGAGTGTTTTTGGTGGTTCATGCGTGCCCAGGATAGGGCAGTAGTGCACAGGAGTCATTACTCAACTGTTTATTTATTAACTCATCCATTATTGTACACTCAGGTGTTGTTAATACCCCTCTTGCATGGCATTGGTTAATTATTCTGATTTCACATATTATTTTCCCTTTAATGGTCCTGTCCTCAGGTCCTTCTTTCCTCAGACCTCCAGAGCCTCATCAGCATCATGATGCAGCTCATCCAGGGCCTTCTGGACATGCTCAACAAGCTGCTCCCGGCCCTCCAGCAGCTCATGGACAACCTCACCTACATCAAGAAGCTCAACCTCGTGGCCAACTCTGAGTTCAGATCGGTAAGTCCCCAGCTTGGTCTTTGTCGTCCGTGGAGGGAGGTCCCAAGGACCAGGGAAAGACTGAAGACTGAAGGGGGAGGGAAAATTGAGTCATACTCTTCCCAATGTCCCTAAGCACCTCTCCCATGGTTTTGTGTCCAGCTGTCCATAGGGACGAGGTCTTCCATCTCCAGCAGTGCCACCTTCGCCACCCTCTCCAGCGCCATGTGCTCCAATGGCATGCTGGCCCTGTTCGGGATCTCTCAGCTGCCCGGCCTCACGGACACCCGGCCCTCCACCCAGGGCAACCTGGAGCGCCAAGCGCTCATCGACAAGTTCCAGATCCCACGCAACGCCAGTAAGAGAGCTCATTCCCCCCCTCCCCCCGGAGCCAGCCTGCCATGTGGCCCTGAGGGCTGCAGGCTTCCGTATGCATCGTCTGCATCACTTATTGAACTTTCTTACTTATTGACTTCACTTTGTCCTTCTCAACAGACAGTTATTAACTTGCCTGCCCACAGACTTACTGACTGACTAATTTAATTTAAGAAACCAAACCTACCTGCTTAATAACCTGGTTTACTTATTATTAATTTCAAAGACTTGTGTAACTGAGGAACATCATAAACTCCACATGGAGGCAGAGTGGGCAGAAGCACAGCAGGCTGAATTCTAGAGACTGACCTCATTATTAGAGAAGTTCTGAAAGCACGCAGACCCGTGGTCCTGAGACGGCCGGGTCTGACCATGCATGGTCCACACCGCCATGCTAACGACGCTCCTCCTCCTCTCCCAGCTCCCTTCTGCATGAATCTGTACCTGGACATGGTCAACACCACAGGTGGCGCGGTGGCGTGGGGCATCCTGAAGCCTCTGCTGCTGGGCAAGATCCTGTACACCCCCGACACCCCCGAGACCGCTGCCATCATCGCCAGGGTGTGCCCTCCTCTCCGACCGCACACACGCAAAGCGTAATGCGCACTGACATACAGACACATGCACATGCTGTGACATGCACACACATGTGCATAGTGACAGGCACACACACACCTTCCCTGGCTCCCCATGATGGAGCAGACATCACATGTGGAGGATGACACTGCGAGTTGTGATTAAATATGTTTTGCAATGTTGTGTAATTTGTGTGTTTTTGGTTTCCAGTCCAACACCTCGCTGCAGCAGTTTGCTGATCTGAAGACCTACGCCAATCAGTGGATAGGGACCTCCAACACGGTCATGGACTCGATGAAGCTGCTGGGACAGACGCTTCCCATTCTGCAGGTAGCAGACTAGTGATACACGCTGTGCTGTGTATTGTTTTCTCGCTTTCCAACTCTTCAAATCCAGCACTAAAAAGACTGATAAGAGATTTTGATCAATTTTTCTTCGCAGAATTCCATCAGCAACCCTTTTGTGCAGAACTTCATACAGCTGCAAACCGGCATTGATGTCAACCAGATGAAAGACACTCTACTAAGCTTTTGTAAGTATTCAGCGTGACTGCGTATGACAACCAAGAGAGGAACTCAAGAAGTAACAGTGTTGTAGGGGAACGCAAACACTCTTCAGGGAGACTTCTGAAAGAATAATCTGAAAACTGCATTGGAAAGCAGATTTATTAGAGAATCGGGTAATGTTTTTTGGTCTGTTTCTTTGTAAAATAGTGTGTCCTTTAGAGAAGACGTTTTTCTTTCTGTTACATGATTACCGCTATGTGTCCTGTCCTCTGCTGTGTGGTGTGGAGACAGGTAGTTGTAAACTTTTGTTTGCAATTGAAAGTAATATTGACTTCTAAACTCTGCCTTCGCTTTTTCAGCCAATGTTAGCGCCCTGCTGCAAAGTAACAGCCGAGTCCTGCAGCAGATGACAACGCTGTCTTACCTGATGATCAACCTCTCCTCGTGTGTCAACTTTGACCGCTTCCAGGCTCTCAGCTCCGTCGAGGATCTGGACAACCTGGGCACTAATCTGACACGCACACGTGACCTCTACGCCAGTGAGTGCTCCTTGCCGGCCCTCGCACCCAATCTAAACTGACATAGAGCCAAGAATTACTGATTGACAAACCTATAAACCTAAACAGAGGCCTCTGACAATGAACCATACATGGGTTCGAGTTTTGATTTGGTCTAGGCTTCTACATAGGCTTCTATATGGACTGACTGCATGGCCCATTCTCTGACATGGAGCCGTGAATTCTGTAAGTCTCTCAGAGATTTATAACAGACTCGGTGGACATGCTGAGCCTCACTATATGTATCTACAAAACACAGAAACGCTATTGTTCCTTAGCCTGACCTGAGCTAAAAGGTCCACAAGCATGATTTTATCATTTGAATTTGCTGAATATAACACTGACAGAAACGGCACGAGTTGCACAGTGGCCAAACCCACCCCCCCACTCCTGCAAGGTGTTCCGCAAGCATGCAAGACCCAGCCGTGGCTTATCAGGGAAGGCCTCCGTGCTCGTGTGGACTGAATTCTTCTCTCGCCCCCCAGGTGTGATTTTCAAGCTCCCGGCCAAGAGCTCTCGACGGAGGCGCGCGGGGGTCTCAGGGCTGTCCCTCCCCCCGCTGGTGAAATACACCATCCGCATGCAGATCGAGAACACCATGCGCACGGACCGCACGCGTGACCCTGTCTGGACCCAGAATTCCTACATCTCCCCGTCGCGCAACCAGCTCTACAACCGGGGCTTCATCTACCTGCAGGAGAGCATCGACCGCGCCATCACAGAGATTGTCACCGGCAAGAGTCTGGACGGGCCCGCTGTGCAGCTGCAGCCCTTCCCCTATCCCTGCTACTACTCGGATGAGTAAGGGCCGGCTCCTTGTAGCAGTCTGGGCTGGGGGGGGTGGTGGTGGGGTGTGGGAGGGGCAGGGGTGTGTTGGTTTTCTTCTCTCCTTCTCCGGTCTTCACCGTAGTCATGTTCTTCACATGTTGTCTACCGTTAGATCTCTATTTCTCCTGATCGGCTGAGTCAACCGTCTCTGTGTCTTGCGATTGTTTCTGGGAGTACGTGGTCTTTACCGCTGCCCTCCCACTTTCACAGCCACTTGTCCGTGTCAAGGCTGCTTAGCTCAACACGCTAGGGCCCATGTTAACATGGAGGGAAGCACTGATGTCTCTCTGTCTATGCAGTTTCCTTCACAGTGTCTCCTACGCCTTCCCGCTGGTCCTCATGATCGCCTGGGTGCTCTTCGTTGCCAATTTTGTGAAGAAGCTGGTGCACGAGAGGGAGCTGCGTCTGCATGAGGTACTGATGCCCCCCCACACACAAAACACACACACACAGGCAGCTCAGTAACCGAGACGGATATCGAGTCGATGTCCACGACGGTAACTGCAGCTGCGTCCCTGTAGTGACCATCTCCCCCACCTGTACTCTGCAGTACATGAAGATGATGGGCGTGAACCCCGTCAGCCACTTCTGTGCCTGGTTCCTGGAAGGCGCCGCCTTCCTCCTCATCACCGTCATCATCCTCACCATCATCCTGAAGGGAGGCCACGTGCTGCCCAACAGCAACGGCTTCATCGTGTTCCTGTACCTGTGCGACTATGCCCTGTCCATCCTGGCCATCAGCTTCCTCGTCAGCTCATTCTTTGACCACACCAACATCGCCGGGCTTAGTGGCAGCCTCATCTACGTCATCTGCTTCTTCCCTTTCATTGTGGTGGTGTCCATCGAGTCCAGCCTCACCTTCTCCACCAAGAGCCTGCTGGTGAGACCGACAGACAGACAGACAGCAGTCATCCTTCCTCATAAGGGACAGAGCCTCTGCTCAGCCCTGCGCCGTATTCTCATAGACTTGCTGACTCGTGTGCTTCTTCCCACAGAGCCTGTTCGCACCGACCTGCTTCAGCTACGCCAGCCAGTACATCGCCCGCTACGAGGACCAGGGAGTAGGTGGGTGGCATTTTTACATTACTGGCCATATCGCAGTGATGATCGGCCACCAGTAAGGGTCATCAGGGTGCTTTATTGCACCAGAGAATCCACTTTGTCCTCTCTTTGGTGCACTTTGGCAGGCAGTGTCTGGCCAGTGCCACTGTGCATGAACTCTTATTAGAAACATAAGAACATAAGCAAGTTGACGCCATTCACCCCATCATGCTTGTTTGGTGTCCATTAATAACTAAGTGATCCAAGGATCCTATCCAGTCTGTTTTGCTTTGCCCAGATTCCTCTGTTCCTGTGTGCCAGATGTGTTTATTTTCTGCTTCCCAGGGATCCAGTGGAGCAACTCGTACATCTCCCCACTGTCGGGTGACACGGCCTCGTTCGGCTGGATGTGCTGGCTGCTGCTCATCGACTCGGTGGTCTACTTCATTGTGGGCTTCTACATCCGCCTAGTCTTCCCAGGTATACTTACACCTGCGGCACATCAGATCTGTCTGTCTGCCTGTCTGTCTGTCTATAAGTACCATAGAGCCCTGTTTTGGATCTCTGAGAACCTGATCTGAAATTTTATTAATTTAATTGAATTGTTTCTTAAGTATTCAAAAGGCAGCTACAACTGGTACAATTTAAAGACCTGTTTCTGTAACTTAAACGAGCTTGTGATGGAGACGCCTGTTTCTTTTCCCAGGGAGATACGGCATTGCGTCTCCCTGGTATTTCCCGGTGCTGCCTTCGTTCTGGGCGGATTTGTGTGGGTGCCGGTGTGGGTCTGAGCGAAAACCACAGGGACATCTTTTCACCAACATGATGCAGAACAGCCAGGTCCACCCCAAGGAGAAAGGTACCTGTGCCTCCTGCGTTTGCTGTACTCCTCTCCTCTCCTCACACACACACACACACACACACACACACACACAGTATCTCAGTTTCTCCAGCTTCCAGACCTCCACTGAATTTTCCCAGAGTGTGTAGCTTGTTTTTTGATTAGATAAAATTATAATTGTTCTCTCACTACCTTTCTCTCTCCATCTCTCTCTCTCCCTCTCTCTCTCTCTCCCCCCAGGCAAAGCCGGCTTCCCCTCTGATGGTGATGCGGAGTTTGCAGACTTGCCAGTGGGGGTGTCTCTTCATGGCCTGACCAAGACCTATGGGAACCGAGCTGCGATCCAGAACCTCAACCTCTGCTTCTACGAGGGCCATGTGACTGGGCTGCTGGGCCACAATGGAGCGGGGAAGACCACAACGATGTGAGTGCTAGACTGGGCGGGGCGGGGCTAGGCGGGGCAGGGCTGGGCTGGGCAGGAGTGCACCGACCAATCGACCAATCCCCATGTGGTCTTGCTGTCCCCGTTTCTGTCTTCGTGATTTTCTGAAGCTGTGTGTACTGGCCTGTGTTTCTGCATCTGTATCTGGCGTGTCTATGTGAATGAATCTGTGTGAATTAACTTCTCTACGTGTGTGTGTAGGTCTCTGCTGACTGGTCTGTTCAGCCCCTCCTCCGGCTCCATCATGGTGTATGGGAGAGACATGCAGACCTGCATTGACGACGTGCGCAGGGACCTGGGGGTGTGCATGCAGTACGACGTTCACTTTGACCACCTCACCACCAAGGAGCACCTACTGCTGTACGGACAGATCAAGGCCCCGCACTGGAGCAAGGGGCAGCTGATCGATGCTGTGCGCAAGTGAGTCCCTCCCGTTTCACAGCTCACACACAGAAGCGGACTGCTCGTGGCTCCACTACACAATGTAGCTTCACCTTTCCTTTTGCTAAATAAAAATTCATTTTATTTCTAATTTCCGTGCCTTTATTTGCCCATTTTATGAGGTAAATATCCCAGCAGACATGTCACACAAGTTAGAAACATGTCCAACCAGGAGGGAGACTGAAACGCTGTCTGCAAGAGTAAAGGACTTAGTCTTTCGCATGTTGTCTGAGCTCGGCTATGCTGTGCTGTGTTCCCAGGACCCTGCTGGACACTGGTCTGTACTCCCATCGGCACAAGCTCGTGGGCACGCTCTCGGGCGGCATGAAGAGGAAGTTGTCCATCTCCATTGCCTTCATTGGCGGCTCGCGGCTCGTGGTCCTGGACGAGCCCACCACCGGTGTGGACCCCTGCTCCCGGCGCGGCATCTGGGACATCGTCATCCAGCACAAGACAGGTGGGGACAGTGGAACGGTGGAGGGCAAGAGGAAGAGGGACAGAGGGAGGGAGAGAGGTGGATGCAGAGGAGGAGAGGGGGAAGGGGCGGAGCCATAGAGAGATGCAGAGAGACAGGGACAGACAAACAGACAAGACAAATTTGGCCAGAGCTATAAAGTAAATAAAAAAAAAACAAAGCTGTCATGTTCCACTACGGGCAGAGCGCCCCCATCAGAGTGCCTGTAATCTGCCCATGAACCGATGAGCCCTTAGTCGGCCACTGGGCTCTGAGAGGCTGACCGTGTCCTTGTGTCCAACCAGATCGCACCATCATCCTGTCCACCCACCACCTGGACGAAGCGGAGGTGCTGAGTGACCGCATCGCTTTCCTGGAGCGCGGAGGGCTGAAGTGCTGTGGCTCGCCCTTCTACCTGAAGGAAAAACTGGGCCACGGCTACAACCTTATCCTCACCAAGAAGGTGAGCATTCCCCCTCCCTCTGTTCCACTATCATCTCTCTCTCTCTCTCTCTCTCTCTCTCTCTCTCTCTCTCTATCTCAATTCCTCACATCTCTCTGTTTCTCTCACCACCCTTTCTCTCTCTCTTCCCATTCATCCCTCTCTCTTGGCAGACCCAGGTCCCAGGTTCGGATCAGATGTTCGACAGAGAGGCGGTGACCTCGTTCATCCAGACCCACCTTCCCCAGGCGTGCCTGAAGGAAGGAGAGGTGGGCGACCTGGTGTACGCTCTGCCACCCTTCAGCTCGGAGAATGCGGAGAACTACCGCACCCTGCTCAGCAACCTGGACACCAGCCTGGACTCGCTGCAGCTGGGCTGCTACGGCATCTCCGACACCACGCTGGAGGAGGTGAGCCGGACACACACAGACACACACCCTCGCACAACCCCTGCGATAATATGAATGTTTGCTATTATGTGTACTATAATGACTTATTTTGTGTTTGTGTGCGGTGATAGGTCTTCCTCCAGCTGACGCATGATGAGGAAGAGCGAAGGCTGGCGGCACCGAAAGTGGTGACCGTGGAGTCGTCTCCGAGTGACAGCATGCCCGACCTCGACTCCTGCAACAGCTACGACATCAGCGACAAGCAGAGTGAGTCCCGGCACCGGGAAGCCTACAGACACACACACACACAGGAGAAAGAAGGGAACAGCTTAACACCTGAACTGCATTCATGAATCAGAGAAAAGTATGGTAAACTTGCAAACAAACCATTTGAGTGGAGACACTCTTTTTGCCTGAAGTTTAAGACTGGCAGTGAGACCAAAGTGGAAGCTTTTGGGAGCATATTTTTGTGAATAAATCTTGATTATAGATATTTTTTTCCACACATGGGTATATGAGTGATTCAAAAAGGTAAATATATCATATAAGTCTTTGTTGCTGGATCATTGATGCCTCGTCCCTTCCCCTTCTGCCCCTCCCCCAGCTCTGACTGGCTACTCTTCCGTGCGTGGCATCACCCTGATTGGACAGTGCGTGTTGGCCATGCTGGTGAAGCGCCTGCACCACTCTCGCCGGGACTGGAAGGGGCTCTTCTCCCAGATCCTGCTGCCCGTGCTGTTTGTTATCGCCGCCATGGGCCTGGGCACCATCAGCAGTGGTCTACTGAACTTCCCCGAACTCCAGCTCTCCCCAGCACTGTACAGCCAGGACCAGCAGTATGCCTTCTTCAGGTCAGTCTTTTCCTCCTGCTCCTTTTCCCCCCATTTCTCCTTTTTCTTCATCTACGACTTCTCCCTAAGGATAGAGAACATCACAGAGCCATCCTCTCCTCCTCTCTCAACAGCAACCAGAACTCCAATGCCAGCAGCCTGGTGGACAGCATGATGTCATTCCCAGGAATAAACGTAGACTGCATGGAGGACCCTAACAGCAAGTGAGTGCCACCCCCCTGCTCTGAGCCTCTGTGCTTTGCAGGACTAAACATCAAATGAATGGAAACTAACAAACCAGTAATCAATATACAATCAAGCCTTAAATGGCACAATAATGTCATTATAAAATGCCTGGGAACAAAATGAGAAGGCCACAGCATAGAAGAGTGTCTAAGTGTGTGTATTGATGTGTTGGCGTTGGAATGAAGACTAGGACACCCTTTGGTATAATTCATTTCCCAGAGCAAGCAGTAGAATATGCCTCACACATATGTTGCCTGTGACCTGTTGAGCTCAGTGTGTTTTCTCTGTCTCAGGACATGTCTGAGAAACATCAACTTGGGCAACTGGGCCTCCGGAAGAAACGGAACCCCATCGTACCAGACCTGCCAGTGCGACAGTAGTGTACAGGTACATCCCCCACAGTGGTGTTGAATTTTTCACAGCTGGCCAGATGTTCGTCCTGAGGATGAGTTTTGGGGAGCAGAAGCGTGGACATCGTGCTGGAGTATGAGACCTTCAGTGTGATCGCTCCCACTCCTGCTCACAGGGTGTCTCTCTGCTGTCATCCTCAGATTTGCCCCAGGGTTGACTATGTGCCGCCAAATAAGAAGAATCCTTCCTCTCAAATCGTCTACAACCTTACCAACATCAACATCGAGAACTACCTGCTGTCTACAGCCAACGGCTTCATACAGAACAGGTACGGACGGGGGTGACCGGTGCTCACGTACGGACTGGGGTGACCGGTGCTCAGGTACGGATTGGGTGACCAGTGCTCAGGTACGGACTGGGGTGACCGGTGCTCAGGTACGGACTGGGGTGACCGGTGCTCAGGTACAGATTGGGTGACCAGTGCTCAGGTACGGACTGGGGTGACCGTTGCTCAGGTACGGACTGGGGTGACCGGTGCTCAGGTACGGACTGGGGTGACCGGTGCTCAGGTACGGACTGGGGTGGCCCTTGTTCACTGTTCATCGACTTTCCCCTTCGTCTGTCCGTTTCAGATATGGTGGCTGGGCCTTTGGGAATCCTCTGCCCACTAACCTCAAGCTTGACGTGAAGGATGTGCCCTCAGACAGGACCCTGACCAAGGTGAGAGGAGTCGGTCTGTCTGACCGTCCCCAGTGGGGGGACCAGATTCCCTCTCGCCTGAGGATTCATTCCCTAGAGGGCATCGTTTTATACCAGTGGGCTTCTCTTATAAGAGGAAAGTGTAAACCATAATTCTTCTTTGTCAACCGTTTGCTTGTGTGTTGCAGTTGTGGTACAATCCTGAGGGCTACCACACGATGCCAGCCTACCTCAACAGCCTGAACAACTTCATCCTGCGCTCCAACCTCCCCCCGGACGTGGACCCCCAGAATTATGGTGCGTGCGAATACCATGGGCTTCGATGATGCACCAGACTGGGAGGAGGGTGAACGTGCCCCACGTGCAGCAGACTTCTGCCCCTCCCAGTCTGAATGATGCATGTTAATCCTGCAACTAATTTTATTTAGGAAGATTAAAGTAATTATCAGTGTACAAATAAAACGTTATAAACATGCAGTAAAGCAGACAGGATCTGTTGGGAAGCTGACCTGAGATTCGTGTTTTTCCTGCAGGCATCGTCGTGTCCAGCCACCCGTACCCCGGCCAGATGCAGAACGAGGATGCTGTGTAAGAATGAGCCACTGCACTTATACATGCCTGTGTCTTCAAACCCACGTTGTCATCTATTTAATTATATTAATTATTTTATTAAGATCTTTGGGGTGTTGCACATGAACACCTAGCAGACAAGACAGCCACCGGTGTTTTAGTCAAGTCATTAAAACCCAGCAGCCTGTGGTGACGCAGAGTTGCACTCATCACCCGTCCGGTGTGACAGATTTCCACACAGCGGGTGTGGTTTCCTCCCCCCAGCCCTGACCCTGAGGACTCTGACTCCAGCCCTTCTGAAGACACCAACCACCCACAGAATAGCCGTATCATCACTGTGTGGAGATAAGACACTGTGTGACTCCAGCAGGGTTTTCTCCTCTCCTCAGAGGAGGGAACATTAATCTCCAGCAGACAGGAAGCCTGGCGCTATTAAGGCTGCAGGGTTTTCAAGATAGAGGTCAGGGGGAGTTTTGCCCTCGATACTGTGCACGAAATCCCCGCCCCTCAGGGACACAACGGTTTGTTCCTCAATTGAGGAGCTCATTTTCGCATTTTGCCAGGTTTCTGTAGTTCTCCCAGTGGCCTTTTCCTGGATCTCTGCTCTCTCTCCCCTCACCTCTGCTGCTGCGCCGTGTGTGTGCCCTCTCTGTGCCCTGTGTCTACAATCTCTCCCCTCACCTCGGCCTTGTCCTCTCTGTGCCCTGTGTCTACAATCTCTCCCCTCACCTCGGCCTTGTCCTCTCTGTGCCCTTTGTCTGCCCTCTTTCCATTTACCTCGGCCTTGTCCTCTGTGCTCTTTGTCTGCCCTCTGTCCCCTCACCTCAGCAGCTGTGCCCTGTGTTTGCCCTCTGTCCCATCACCTCAGCTGTGTCCTCTCTGTGCCCTGTGTCTGCCCTCTGTCCCCTCACCTCGGCCTTGTCCTCTCTGTGCCCCGGCAGGCTGCAGAACCTGGTGAACACCCTGGTGGCGCTGTGCATCCTGACGGGTTACTCCATCATGTCGGCCAGCTTTGTCATCTACGAGGTGCAGGAGCACCACACCGGCTCCAAGAGGCTGCAGCACATCTCCGGCATTGGGGAGTCCTTTTACTGGATTGTCAACTTCTTCTATGACATGGTACGTCCCTTGCCCGTCCCCTGCCCGACCCCTAGATTTGGCCCGAAGTCCAGTCCCTCGGTGGAGTTCTGCAGTGTCCTCTATTGTGTGTTTATTTCGAGGCCATAAGGATCCGAATGACAGATCGACCAAAGTTTTTGTTTGTCTGCTTTTCTTGTCCCTCTCTGTCTTGGAGAGGCGTCTGCTGTGCAAGTTGCTGCTCTAATGGGCCACAGCCCGTTTCTGCGGGGGCTGTCTGTACCGAAGAGTGTGTCTGGTCTTTCATCTCCATTGGAAGTGATCTCAGTTCATCTGTCACGTGACTCGTTGTGACTCTTTTCTCTCCCCAGACTCTGTACCTGATTCCCGTGACGCTGTCCATCGCCATGATCGCCGCCTTCCAGCTGCCTGCCTTCAATGCCCAGCAAAACCTGGGCGCCACCTCGCTGCTGCTGGTGCTGTTTGGGTGAGTCTGTGCGCCGACCTTCACGTCGGCCTGAGAGTCTCACACCCACAGTGGCATGGTGGAGTCTCTTTATGTCAGGGGCCAGGGCCTGTAGTTCAGGGGCAAAACCCTGGGAGTAAGAACATAAGAACATAAGACAGTGTCCAATCGAGAGGAGGCCAGTCGCCCCATCGGGCTCGTTTGGTGTCCATTAATAACTAAGTGATCAAGGATCCTATCCAGTCTGTTTTTGAATGTTCCCACATTGTCTCTTCAGACACATCGCTGGGGAGTTTGTTCAGATTGTGACGCCTCTCTGTGTGTCTCCTGTTTTCTGTCTTGAATGCCTTGAAGCCCAATTTCCATTTGTGTCCCCGGGTGCGTGTGTCCCTGCTCGAGTATTCGAGTTAGTGTGTTGGTTTCTGTCTTTCTATATTTTACATTCCTTTTGTTCTTGTTTCTATCCGACTCTCTTATTTTGTACACTAAATTAACACGTAGATGAGTGCATTTTTTGAAAGCAAAGAAAAATGAATGGATAAGCAAAAGCTATAATGATGATGACAATAATTATAGTGCCAAAACCAAAAACAACAATGATATAACGATGTCACAACTAATAATAAATCAATCAACGGAAGCAACAGCCATAACTGAGCTGCCTGGCCGGGATGCAGGGAAGGCGTCTCTTCCTGACAGGGGGCGCTGAAGCCTCTCGGAAAGCCAACAGAGCCCCAGGCGGCCTGGTGGCGACGGGGCCTAATTGTTTTAAAAGCACAGAGGATATAAAAAAAGTGTCCTGTTATTTAATCAGGTATGAAACACTAGGGGCTTTTAATAACGCCGAAACAAACCTCAACCGGCACCCACACTCAGATGGGCTCGGCACAATCGCACCCATTAATCACACACTAACTAATTCCCAGGCAATAAATAACAATAGAAGCGTATGAGCTGTCTGCACTCACCTGGAAATGTTTAATTGTTTTTGTGCGGCGCCGGGCTCGCCGGCCCACCGGGTCCAGCCAGGCTGCCCCTCTCTCCCCTGACCCCGCCACCGCCATCACCCGGCACAATGAGTTGCGTAGTGGGGAGCGGGGACGGGCGGCGTGGAGAGGTGCTTCATCACGACACACACTCCTCCACAGCGCGGCGGAGAGACAGGCGATTAGATGGAGGCAATTCTTTATCCTCGGTTGTTAGTAGTTGTTTGTTTCATTTCTTTTTCTTTTTTGTATTATTTCCCATTTTTTCTCTGCCGATTCCACTACATCATTCGTTTCCAGTTTTTTTCCTCTCTCACACCTTTTGGTTTCTCTAACTAGCTCACACATTATGACGACATCTTGCACAAAGCCTTGTCCCCAGGTTGCACTCAGTGGGGGACGGGAACTAGCATCTGCATCACTCCTTTCCCTGAGCTCTGAGGTGTATCTATAAAGTCCTCCCTGGCAGAGCTTTCCAATGGATGGGACGTTGGCGCCAGTTTGTTTGGCAACTTCCCTCCCTGATCCTCCTCTTCTCCCGCCTCCCCTTCAGCTTCGCCACCTTCCCGTGGATGTACCTCCTGTCCGGGGCCTTCAAGAACGCGGAGATGGCCTTCATCAGTTACGTCTGCATCAACCTCTTCATCGCCGTCAACACCATCATCTCCACCTCCGTTGTGTACTTCCTCTCACAGCTCAAACAGAACAGCCAGGTACAGAGAGAGACAGAGAGAGAGAGAGAGACGGGTAGGGATGGATGCAGAGAGAAAATCTTGTCAGTGTAGTCATGGAAAACATAAATAATATCAGAATGAAATTGGACAATGTCCCACCATTGTGAACTTTGATAATGTTTATGTAGGACCTGTCTTTTTAGGGAGAGGTAACGGTGAAGAACATATTGCATAGAGGACAAGGTCTTTGAAGGTCTTCTTGAGAATGCATATGTCCAGACCTGAACCCTCTCTTCCATCTCTTGTCCCCTGTGTCTCCAGAGCACGCAGCAGGTGTACACCATCATGAGCTACGTGTTCCTGATATTCCCACAATTCAGCTTCGGCAATGGGCTGATGGAGCTGTCCAGACAACAGATGCAGGTGGACATCCTGCAGGTGTACGGCGTGGACGCCTACGAGAACCCCTTCAACATGGACGTGCTGGGCTGGACCTTCGTCTCCTTGGGCCTCCAGGGCGTTGTATTCTTCACCCTGCGGCTGTTGATCAACAGCTGGCTGCTGCGCAAGATCAAGTAAGAGGGGGAGGGAGAGAGCGAGATGAGGGAGGAGGGGAAGGGAAAGGTGGAAGGAGAGAGAAGGAGGAGAGGAGAGGCCAAAGGAAAGGAGGAGGGAGAGGGATGGATGGAGGGAGGCTGGGATAGAGGTAGAGAGAGAGGCAGAGACAAAGAGAGTAAGAGAGAGGGAGGGAGGAACAGGGGAAGATAGAGAAAATCATAGAAAGACACAGGGGAGGGAGAAAAGGAGAAAAACCTAACATGACCAGGCAGTGCTATCACTGTAAGGCAGCCACTGCGGCAGAAATCAACAGCCCCTCTGTTCCTGCAGGAGGCTGCTGTGCAGGAGGACGGTGCCCGAGGGAGGAGTGGAGGAGGAGGACCAGGACGTGGTGGCCGAGAGGCAGCGAGTGCAGGGCGGGGGGGCCAGCATGGACCTGCTGCAGGTCAGAAACCTCAGCAAGGTCTACCAGCAGCTGCGGAAGAAGGTCCATGCGGTGAAAAGGCTGTCTGTGGGCATCCCGGTCGGAGAGGTGAGACTACAGTGTGTTCAGAGCATCTCGTCTCTGTGTGACGCGGACCTGGAGGCACATACCACATTTCAGCAGTGCATGTTCCGCAGGGTAATCTGTGGACTCTAGGACCTTGGGAAAAACAGTGACAGCAGCCATGTTGGCTCCCCCAAAGAGAAAGCACGGGTCTAGAGCCAAAATAGTTGTTGTCACTGGTTTTTCTCAAAGTCCTAGAGAACACAGCTTATCCTCGGGAAAATACACTTCCTCAAAGCAGTGAGGAATAAGTCAGATCTTAGCACTCCACTGCAACTGAAAGAGCCGATCGCTTGCAAGTCCAAAGCCTGTGGTTTCCCCTAATCCTTCCTTCCCATTATTCACGGTGGGCGGCCAGTGTCTGCTTCCAGTCTGGCGTGTCCTGGCTTATCCAGGCCTGAGTCCCAGGCGTTGATGGAGAGGGTGCTGTGATGGCCAGAGTGTGTCTGTCCCCTGTCTCTGAGCTCTAACCCAAGCTCCTCTCTGGCCCGCAGTGCTTCGGGCTGCTGGGAGTGAACGGCGCGGGCAAGACCACCACCTTCAAGATGCTCACGGGCGAGATTAGCCCCACCGAAGGCCGCGCCCAGATCAGTGACTGCGGAGGGTACGTCTCTGGTTCTCTGTGTGTGTCTGTGTGTGTATGCAGTGTTAGTGTGTGCAGTGTTAGATTTTAGGTGTGTACACATGTGACCTGACAGTGCTGTGTGTTTCCAGGAGGCTGGTGGACATTGCCAACTGTCAAGACGAGGGCATCAACATCGGCTACTGCCCACAGGTGGACGCGCTGGACAGCCTGCTGACTGCGGAAGAACACCTGTACTTCTACGCCCGGATCCGGGGGATCTCCAGACAACAAATACAGAAGGTGAGGCTCCCACAGAGTTGGGGGACATGACCAGGTCCTCCCACCACCAACGCTGGCTGTCTCCCCAGCAGTCTTGATATTAAAGCAGCATTTTTTATATAATCGCGAGCAAAGGACACATTTATGGGAGTGAAGATGAAAACACGTATAAATAAGCAATAATCTAAACAGCATTTATATATTGCCACTTCACTAATGGCTACTTACCAATGTGGTTTATTGCTACCAGTCTTGGTGTTTACTGATTAACTTGGCATTTTATTTCTACTGTGTAAACTGTTGTATTGACAGTGTTGTGTATGCGGCCAACCTCAGTTCTAACTCCTAAGTTCTTAAAAGTCCTGTCAGTATTGTAGTGGAGAAGATGAGGGTGGATTGTTGGATTGTGCTGCTGTAGTGGAGGTTGGGTGACAGGTGCTGCCCTGTTCAGGTCTTCATCTGAATTTGTGAAAGCCTTTTCCGCCATTGCGCGGGTTCAATTTGCACTGTGTTATGCACAAGTTATGCACTAGGTCGACCAGTGTGCCTCAACCTTGCCTCGTCTCTCCTGCAGGTGGTGTCCTACCTCTTGCACAAGCTGGAGCTGGTTTCCTACAGGAGCACCATCAGCGATCGCTACAGCTGCGGCACTCGTAGGAAGCTGTCCACCGCGCTGGCCCTCATTGGGAGCCCACAGATCCTGCTGCTGGTGAGTAAAGGAGCGTTGAAATGGTTAAATGTTCAATGATTGGTACCGAGTAAACAAGAAGAACATGCTCTGCTTTTGATGTGACTTTGAGTTATTATTCTTTATAAACATTCATCATCTACCAGATATATAACCATATTTTATCATGACTCGAGGATCCCAGATCTTACTGTGCTTCCAACATCTTTCTCCCTCTCCTGTTTCCCTCCAGGACGAGCCGAGCTCCGGGATGGACCCCAGGTCCAAACGGCACCTCTGGAATATCATCTCAGAGGAGGTGAAGGGGAAGTGCGCTGTGGTGCTGACCTCCCACAGGTACACAGCGGTGCCGGCTAATAAGATAGAGCGTTTTTTACCGCAGCAGTCATTGCGGCTCACTGTCCCACTACTCTACTCTTATGACTGTAAGACTTCTCTACTCTCATGACTCTCTACTCTTAACTGTAATATCAAACCAATGGTCCTCATGGTTTTAACATGCATGCACATTGCTTTGCCATTACTGTCTGTGGTGAGTTTCCCGGCTATCTAGACCTCTCCTTGTTTTACCATGATTTCCCTTTGCCATGATAATGTTACCATGGTACAGTACGGTAAACCTCAGGGTCAGACCTCAATGCACCAGCTTGTAGCGCTGAAGGGATCTTCTACCTCAAGCTTGTGTAGTGACGTAGGTTTGGAAATGTTGACCTTTGTTCGAAGCATCGCTCCTCAGCTTTCATGGCAAAGACAGTGAACTCACAATGAGCTCAGCTGGAGGTGCTGAGTGTGGACGTGCCAGTCACGTGGGGGGTGTGCTGTGTTTTCCAGCATGGAGGAGTGCGAGGCCCTGTGCTCCAGACTGGCCATCATGGTGCAGGGGCAGTTCCGGTGCCTGGGCTCCCTGCAGCACATCAAGAACAGGTCGGTACTCTCTCTGCACGGGGGGGAAGCTCTGTACACAATTCTCAGAAAAGGAACAGCAGCTAACTTGTAATACCTTAATTGTATCGTTCTCCTTTTATTCTTTTGTGAAGCACCTTGAGCCTCCTTGATATGAAAGACACTCCGTAAATAAAGATGATGATGATTATTATTGTAAATGTCTCCTGGGAAGGCTCATTAGGATGTGTTTGTTTGACCATCTGTTTGCTCCACAGAAACACAGCAGGAATAATTTTGTATTTTTGTTGTATGGAGTAAGTGGCCGAACCCCCCGGGGAGCGAGATCGGACTTAACAGGGATATAAGCTATTTTTAGAAGCCATGATTACAAATTGAAAGCAGAAAGACTTTCAATTAGATTAGATTATTGAAATAATAGGTTTCCAACAATACAACGTGTTTCTGATTCCTCTTATCTGTGGGGACTTTCGCATTTCTGTTTGAGTGGCGCTGTCCTCAAGAAAGTGAAGATGGACAGCCCTGTGCTGGCCTGTTCTCTCAAACCTTTCATTTCGATTGCAGGTTTGGCAGCGGCTTCACGGTGAAGATGTACCTCGTGGTCTCCTCCTGCAACGTGAACAACATCACGAGCTTCATGCAGAGCCACTTCCCCAGCACATACATGAAGGTGAGTGAGGAACCAGCCGGGGCGAGGTCAAACCTGGGCTGCACGAGTAGAAAACAAGCCCCCGTAGAGTCTCCTAAACAGGGATCTGCATGGCGGTAGGCTTGTTCAAGCAAACTCTGCTGCCGGCTGTAGGACATTCAGACAGGTCCTGTTCATCTGGAGGTGCTCGAGTGAAGGGCAGGTGGTCACGCGTGTCTCTCTGGTCTCTTCTCAGGACAAGCACCTGAGCATGGTGGAATATCACGTGCCCGTGGCGCCAGGAGGGGTGGCTGACATCTTTGACCAGCTGGAAACCCACAAGGCATCTCTACACATCAAGCACTTCTCCGTGAGCCAGACCACACTGGACGAGGTGAGTTTGCGGCGGCCGGTCTCTGCACACTCTGGACGTCACACACCTGGGTCTATTTATCTGAGGGCTTTTGTGTACCATCTGAAGGCAGAGTTTCATTTAGTTGGAGGACAACATGTATTTGAATAGAGTGTCTCATTTTGTCTGGGACTTCTGAGGTCTGGACAGGACGGGGTGGGTTTCTTGTTTTGTGTTTATAGTTTTTACAAAATGGAGTACAATTTCAGGACATGTGAAAAACTACTATTGTTATTCTTCCCGCAGGTCTTCATTAACTTCGCGATGGGAAAGACCGACAGCAGTGTCCCTGAGATAGAAGGACACGGCGTCCAGGACACCTGTGAACCCGTCAACACATAGAGAGGACATGTGACACCCAGCCTCAGACAGCGCGTCTGTCCTCTCTGCGTTTTCATTACCTGCTTCCAGCACCAGACTTGATAAGATCTTATTTTTCTAATGAAGGATATTTTAATTAAGTTTGTTTTGTAACATTTCTGAGAGATGAAATCTAAACGAAGCCAAACACTTATGATTTGTTCTGCATAGTCTATTTTTTTAAATTATTATCCGTGTGTCCAGATTCAGAGAAACAGAACAACGAGGACATCAGTCTGTTTTAGTCCAGACACACCTGCGTTATTATTAGTGATTAGTGACCAGGACTGTCTCCCCGCGTCCGCATCTCCTCTCTGCCGTCCTCCTCAACACGACTCCTGTCTTTATTAATTAATTGCAATTGAAAGACATCACCACCATTCTGTCATTATAAAAACACTATTTACTTTTGGTTTACAATTATTATGATCATTATTTTTGTTGCAAGGATCCAAAGAGAGATATAAAAAGTTAACTAACCTGCTGAAATGATTAAATATTCATATATGTATTTTAATCACATATATTCCTAATATACGATTAGTAATTTTACTCATCCTTTTTTTGTTGGAGGAGGGGGACTTGAAGTATGAATGATTAAAATGTAGTTTATTTAACAAGCGACTTATAAAACCTAGAGGAAATAAACATTCAATGCATGTGTTCAGGGTCAGATTCACAGTCATAATGTTTCAGCCGCTCAGTGTATTTTCCATTCAAGCCCTGATTGGCTCAACTTGACTTTATCTGTACCCTGAGTTGTAGAAACCTGCCTATTCCCTGACCAGGACGTTTAGGCCAACAGCTGATGTGAATGTAAAGCTCTGAACAAGCCCCCCGACACCCAACCCCACACACATGCGCTTCCCACTGCCAATCAATTGGAACTGCAGATTGATTACGGCGCCAGCGCTCACAGCTTCCATTTAG